>NC_133619.1:387348407-387410907 GCF_048593235.1 Sminthopsis crassicaudata | reverse complement strand
ATGGGAGGACCTGGAAACTGTAAGAAGTATGGTAGCAAAAGGAAGGGAGGAGGGAAGTATAGAAAGAAGGCGGCTTTGACCGAAAGAAGGATGTTTTGAAAGACAGAGGGGTGAGTAAGAAAGTGAGAGCAAGGAAAAGGAAGAGAGATCAGGAATTATCTGAAGGGGGAATGGGGTGAGATATGTCTGTAGGGGTGGGTAGGGAGGATAAGGACCCAACACGTCAATCTAGCTGTGCCTTTTCATAGTTACCAAAGAGAATCAACTTTATTCGCTTATTTTAAGTTTTTTTTTTTCCACTTCCAAAATATTTTGTGGAAAATTTAGATATTTTTCCTTAGAGTTACAAAATATAAAGAAATGCTCAATCAAAACTTTTGTTTTGTTCCTCTAGCTAAAAGTCTCTTTCCATTGTGAATTCTTTATTTTCAGCAAAAAGAAATTTCAAAGGCAATGTCTATTTAAATATCAAAATGACAAAATTGCTACACTTGTTAAAAATGCACATATATAGTTATTAATCTACCTTAATCAACTGCATGGACAACACAGTTTATTGGAGAAATTATTTTATTTTAAGTTAAACTCTATTTAAATAACTTCTGAATTGTCCAGAACATCTGAAAGGATTAAAAAAAAATTAAAAATAGTAAACATTTCTAGAAAAATTGAATTAAAATGAAAAACAGATGATGAATTTATTCAGTTCTTTGGCTTCTGTAACATTAAACAGCATGTTCTCTTAAAATGGCTTCATCAGTGGACCAATCACCCCTCAAATTGATCAGTGTACTCAAACATGTCACTTGTTTGATGACTGAAGTTGTAGAAAATATTCCTTACTTTTTAAAATTTGCTGACAAGTTCACTTACATACTCTTCACAAAATGCTAAAAACAACAGCTATCTCCTTAATGCTTTTAAAAGTGCTCTTATCTTTTACAACTCATCTTTTCTCCCTTGAAATTTGGTATTTATTATCCAGACAAGAAATGCCATTTTTGATGCTTTGCGTTAAGTGCTTATATGTATGTGTTTGCCAAATTTGGCCCCAAAGCTGATATATATAGTCCATATTCTCTTGTAAGAGACAGAATATAAAAACATCCACTTTTTCTTGGGAGGATGAATAGTAATACAAATCCACTTAATGTGACAGATCAATTCAAGATAAATGATGGTCATATCAAAATTTAAATAAAAAATATATACAAACCTTTCTAGGATACCATAAAGACTAGTGATTCTTCTCTGGTAAAATTGACATCAATTCTCACTTGTATTGACTGACTAAGCCTTCAGCAATTTCCAAAACTACCTTATGTTGACATTCAAGTGCCAATTTTTGTTCTTTAATTGGGTATATAAGTTATAGAATCCTGTTTTAAACATTTGAATACATGTTGTTAAACTCTCATGTTAAGAATGTGTGTGGGTATGAATGTGGGTATCAGTGGGTGGGAAATGAGTATATCTACCTGATTTAAGACATATCTTTTTTTTTTTTTTTTTTTTTTTTTTCTGAGGCAATTGGGAATCAGATAGCTAGGAAGTGTTAATTGTTTGAAATCAAATTTGAACTCAGGTTCTTCTGTCTTCAGGGCTTGTGCTCTATCCATTGCGCTACCTAACTGCCCCAATTTATCTTGAATATTTAATATTTTCCACTTTGGGGACACTAAGTTACCTATCAGTTAATGACTTTCCATTGAGCAGTTGCTGTTGGGGTGTAGTTGTCTTTTATTTGTTTTTAAGGCAGTGGAGTAAGAGTTGAAGTAGTCAGAAAAATGTAAGAAAATGTAGCCTACTCCCTCTTTTTAGAGACCAGACCTAGTCTAGATCACCTGTATAGGCCCAGAGAAGAGAAGTTACTTTGTAGAGAAAGGAGCTGGTTCAATACCCTGACATCTAAGAATCAGTAGAGGTGCCTGATATTATCGATATATATTTTTCTCAAATGGAACGTAAATACTTTGAGGTCATGAATTATTTAATTTTTATCATTATGCCCCTAATATTTAGTAGAATATGTAGCACATGACAGGAGCTTAATAGATGCTTTTCTAATTAAACTGAATTGTACAAAGTTCGAATCCTGCTTCAAACGTTTACTCATTATGTAGTCCTAGACAAGTCACAACTTCTATATTCCTCAGGCAACTCCCCAGGATAAAATCATGAAGCCTTCAAGTTATCTCCTAAAGGTTTGAGAACAACTTAAACTTATCTTTCCACTACTCCCTATTGAAGAGGCAAAGCCATTGGGATATCCATTTTAAATCACCTTACGAATTTAGAGCAGTGTTTCACTGCTTGAGCACCTCATGAATTATCATTAGGTTCTTCTTATAAGAGGTCCAAGAATCCAAACATATTCTAACAACTATAATTTTTCTCATCTTACTATAGCAAAATATACATTATGACAGTTTACTAAATATACTTTCCATGGTTTGAGTGGAGAATGTTTAAATAGTATATATATGTATAACTGTTTTAAAATCTATGTGGTATGTGGTTCAAAAGTATGTAGTTGTGATTAATAAAATATAAATTTATTTTAAATATTACTGAATACATAGCAACTTTTTATTATCATATATTTTTCTTTTTTATTAAAGCTTTTTATTTTCAAAACAAATGCATGCATAATTTTTTTTCTTTTTTTTTTTTTTGCTGAGGCATTTGGGGTTAAGTGACTTGTTCAGGGTCACAAAGCTAAGAAATATTAAGTGTCTGAGATCAGATTTGAACTCAGGTCCTCCTGACTTCAGGGCTGGTGCTCTATCCACTGCACCACCTAGCTACCTCTGCATGGACAATTTTCTTTTTTTTTTTTTTTTTTAATTTTTTTTATTATATATATATATATATATATATATATTTTATAATATTATCCCTTGTATTCATTTTTCCAAATTACCCCCCCTCCCTTATTCCCTCCCCCCGACGACAGGCAATACCATACATTTTACATGTGTTACAATATAGTCTAAGTACAATACATGTGTGTGAATATCATTTTCTTGTTGCACAATAAACATTAGAATCCGAAGGTACATGCAACCTGGGCAGACAGATATTAGTGCTAACAATTTACATTCCCCTCCCAGTGTTTCTTCTCTGGGTGTATCTACCTCTGTCCATCATTGATCAACTGGAAGTGAGTTGGATCTTCTTTATGTTGAAGATTTCCACTTCCATCAGAATACATCCTCATACAGTATCGTTGTTGAAGTATACAGTGATCTTCTGGTTCTGCTCATTTCACTCAGCATCAGTTGATTTAAGTCTCTCCAACCCTCTCTGTATTCCTCCTGCTGGTCATTTCTTACTGAGCAATAATATTCCATAACTTTCATATACCACAATTTACCCAACCATTCTCCAACTGATGGACATCCATTCATCTTCCAGTTTCTAGCTACAACAAAAAGAGCTGCCACAAACATTTTGGCACATATATGTCTCTTTCCGCTCTTTAGTATTTCCTTGGGATATAAGCCCAGTAGTAGCACTGCTGGGTCAAAGGGTTGCATGGACAATTTTCAACATTCACTCTTGCAAAATCCTCTCCCCTAGATGGCAAGCAATCCAAAATACATTATGTATTTTTCATTCAATAAACACCAATAATACAATCGCTACTATGTGAAACTATATTTTTTTCTAATATTAAAGATGGGCCCTAATAATTATAAATAAAGCCTTTAAAAAAGAAAGGCTCAACTAAATGGACTTCAAGAAAATCTAGAAGAAATGAAGCAAAATTTAAAATTAAGATTAGCATCCTTGAGCACAGATTAATTACCCTTTGATAGCATATGAGCAAATTGCTGCTGCTGCTATCAAAGCATGGAGCACCCTCCCAGGAAAACAAGGTAGAGGGGAAGCCTTCACAAAAATAGATCAAGGTACAATTGAACCTTTTGATGATTTCGTGGGATGTCTGCAGACAGCTATTACATAAACTATTGGTGAAAATATGCAACAGGAATAATGATAAAACAGCATGTTAGAGAAAATGCTAATGAGGGTTGTAGAAGAATTATTCTAGGACTACACAAAGATGCTCCCTTAGAGGAGATCATAAGACGCTGTGCCACAGTGGACCCAAATGCCTTTTATACCCAGACTATTATGCAGAGCATGGGAAGATGGGATCCCTTGTGGCAAGGGACTTCCAGAGAGAATCGCCAATGTTTTCAATTGAAAACTCAGTGTTGGCATAGAGATAGAGTGAGAAGACAGGGTAGGAGAACAAGATCCAAAGATCCAAAATCCCATCCAAAATCTTGCATCCAAAATGCAAGAGGCTTCCACTGGGTCTCAGAATATAGATTGACCCAGAGAAATGAGAGGTGGGTTCCAGCTCCAAGACCTCAAACAAAAAACAGGTGGGACATGATGGCAGCCAAATTTACACCCAGAGAATCTTTAGAAGGTCAATACTCTGATATGATCAATCATCTGAGAAGCAATCAGATGGGATAAAGGGATTGCAAGTGGGGAGAATACAGGTTTTATAACCCAACAGAAGAACAGTGTCCAGTGCAAGCATCTCCAATGTAATTGCCAGGTGATGTGGAAAGTGGTGAATGGAAGGGACCAGATAGGTTAACTGCTTGGGGGAGAGGGTTTGCTTATATCTTTACAGATGGAGAAAGAATCAGATGGGTGTCAACAAGTCATATCCATCTCCATCAGAGAGAGACAGAAAAAGAGAAAAACCTCAAAACAAAGGAGAAGACCTAAGAAACAGCTGACACTGAAAGAGCATGGCTGATAATGAGACTGTTTCAGAACTTCAAAACCTGCAGGAATCATTAGATTCCCTGAGATGAAAAATTGTTGATAAGACTGTTGCAGGACTTCAAAACTTGCAGGAATCATTAGATTCCCTGACACATGAAGTAATGGATAATAGATTGGTTTTGGACTATTTATAGGACTTATGGACATATATAATTCCTCATGTTGATTTATGTTGTTTGTTACATCATTACTAGCCTTTCTTATATTATTATGTGCTTGTGTAATACCTCCTATGTTGATGGATTTATGTATACCTATTTCAAGTGAGACCCTTCAGAAACTTGCTAATCTGGTTTGATTCCCCATTTCCCTTTGGTGTTTTCATCTCCCTTCCTGAGGTGTCAGGGAGGACATGATCACTTCCTTTCTTGGTGTTTTCACCCCTTTTTCTGAAAAGTCAGGGAGGGTGTGGTTACCTCCTTTTTAGGGTTCTCACTTCCCTGAGAAGTCAGGGAGGGTGTGACCACCTATGTTCTAAAGCAAAAGAAAGCGAGAGATGTAATGGGCCAGAATTGGGAGAAATTCTTACAATAAGGTGTTAACTCAGTGGAATTAATAAGATAAGGTTATCTAGTTTAGCATGGTGATTAATAGTTCTCTAAGTTCAGTACATGTACTTAGTACTTAATATAGTTTACAAGATTGACACCTATTCTATAAGATTCATAGCTATGATGATGTAATTATACTAGAGTATATAAAAGCCAACAAGGACTGGATAGGAGATACTCATTCCATCTCCCACTTTTGTGGTGGCTAGCTTGTCCTTCTTCATTTCTCTATTGAAATCAAGTCCCATCTGAAAGACCTCCAGAAAGCTAGCCTGGGCCCCAGGCAAGGAGAATAGACTGTGAAGGAGATAATAAAGAATTTGGACTTTATCTCTGACTGTTCTTATGGAGATTACTCAGCTGAAATGAAGGCTGGTCCCAAGACCTCCAGAAAGCTAACCAGAACATTACAACTTAGAATAGAAGATGGAACTATACCCAAATAGGGATTTCAATGTAAAATAAAATTGAGTAAATAGAACTCTGTCCATGACACAATAAGAAATATTATAGCAAAGTAAAAAAAATATATATATATGTACAGAGAGAAAAACATGTAAGGTATCTACTATCAAAAAACAGCTAACCTGGAAAACAAGCAGAAGAGAAATAATTTAAGAATCTTTTAACCCTCTAATGATCATAACCAGATTTGTGACTTGTTAAGTGATTTGTCTAAGGTCAACTTTGCTATGTTTTGGTTTCCACAACAGTAAAATGGGGGTAATAATAGCATCTAATTTACAGGGCTGTTGTGAGAACCAAATGAGATAATATTTATTTTCTTTTTGTTTCTTTGTTTTTTAAATTAAAACAAACAAAAAAAAAAAAAAAAAAACTGGTAGGACAATTGAGGCTAAGTGACTTGCCTAGTGTCACACAGCTAGAAAGTGTTAAGTATCTAGGCCAAATTTGAACTCACATCCTTCCTGACTCCAGGTCAGGTGCTCTATCCACTATGTCATCTAGCTGCCATGAGATTATATTTGCTCTTTAAAAAAAAAAGTACTTAGCATAATGCCTGACACATAGTAAGTATTAGAAAAATATTTATTCCTTTCCCTTTCTCTTAGAACCATCAAGGAAAATAAAAACAGAAGGTAATTTTAATCACCTTCTTTAAAAAATCTTAAATCATGGGTTCTTAACATTATATGCATTGACTTTTTAAATTAATTTTAAAATTATAATTTTTTTGACAGTACATATACATGGGTAATTTTTTTACAACATTATACCTTGTACTCGCTTCTTTTCCGAATTTTCCCCTCCCTCTCTCTACCCCCTCCCCTAGATGACAGGTAATCCCATAGATGTTAAATGTGTTACAGTATATCCTAGATACAATATATGTGTGTAAAACCAAATTTCTTGTTGCATGATAAGAATTGGATTCAGAAGGTAACCTGCGTAGAAAGACAATAGTGCAAACAGTTTACACTAAATTCCCAGTGTTCCTTTTCTGGGTGTAGCTAATTCTGTGCATCATTGATCAATTGGGACTGAATTAGATCTTCTCTATGTTGAAGATATCCAGTTCTATCAGAATACATCCTCGTACAGTATCATTGTTGAAGTGTATAATGATCTTCTGGTTCTGCTCATTTCACTCAGCATCAGTTCATGTAAGTCTCTCCAGTATTCTCTCTATTCATCCTGCTGGTCATTTCTTACAGAGCAATAATATTCCATAACATTCATATACCATAATTTACCTAACCATTCTCCAATTGATGGGCATCCATTCATTTTCCAGTTTCTAGCCACTACAAAACGGGCTGCCACAAACATTTTGGCACATACAGGTCCCTTTCTCTTCTTTAGTATTTCTTTGGGATATAAGCCCAATATTAGCACTGCTGGATCAAAGGGTATGAACAGTTTGATAACTTTTTGGTCATAGTTGCAAATTGCTCTCCAGAATGGTTGGATTCTTTCACAACTCCAACAATATGCATTGAGTTTTTAAAGAAAAACATATTTTCATAACTGTTTCAATACAAGTTGCTTCCTTTATAATCGTATTCTATGTATTATATTTTATTTATTTAAAATATTATTAAACAAAGGGGTACATGGGTTTACTCACATTGCTAAAGGTGTCCATGACATTCTCTAATTTGAATGTCATAGTAAAAGTTTAGAGTTTACAGGTCAAAGAAAAAAATATTAGAAGTAGACAGAAAGAAAGAGTTCAAGTAACAAGGTCCCATAATCAATATCACACTCAAGACTACATTGCAACTACTTTAAAAGGGAGGGAATTTAGAAATACAGTATTAAAGGGTGAAAGGAAAAAATTTATAACTAAGAATAGTTTACCATGAAAATCTGAGTATAATCAAGTAGGGGAGAATAATCAAAAAACACAACACCAAAGATGGATGAAGAACACTGAAAAAGGCTTGGCAAATCTTCATTCTAAAAGTTCTAATTCTCCTTGGTCAGACATTAAAGATACCAAGGTCATTCACTGTATCCTTTACCATCACTAATTTTGACTTTTTTGTGCATCTAGACTTGGATGACTCTTGAAGAGAATGATGCTAATGACTTTGTGAAACTCTGATTCATTTAAATCTAATTCATATACACTCATGATATTATTTTGTTATGTCACTGGTTCTCTTCAAAAACAAAAGAACAACAACAAAAAAAAAAATAGAGGGAAGTTGGCATCTTTTCAACCTAATTCACATAAGTTAAGCAAAGAATTAATTAATGAATTAAATTAAATACCATTCATGTCCATGAATGAGTGTTAAAGAAAAAGAATATTGAAGATAACAATTTTAATCATAAATGTTAATTGAATAAACTAATCACCACTTCCCAAAAAACAGAATAACAAAAAAGATTGGAACTAAGAATACAGTAACATATTGCTTTAAAGAAACATATGAAATATCAATTTACCAAACTCAAGTCCTGTATTTCCAAACTTCTGCTCTACACCTCTATCTAGATGACCTATAGATGGTTGAAACTAAATATGTTCCAAAGATCACTCATTACTTTCATTATAAAACTTCCCTCTTTCCCTTAATGTTATGACTATTCTTCCAATTCTCAGGCTCAATATCTGCCATATGTAACTTTCCTTCTACTTTAATCCCCATAGCCAATACATATTCCCATTTGCTGCTCACTTCCTCTGTAAACAATGATCTTTCTTTCTATTTGTTCTCTCCTAAAGAATAATTGTAGTCCAGTTTATATTATATTTATTTATATATACATTACAGCCATGTACTAGATTTCTAACTCTTTGAGACCCCATTACAGTGATTTGCATGTTGTGTTTGTTGAATTGCATTCATTCAAGTCTATATCTTTAGCACATGCAGGGTGAGCTAGATGATTGCCTACAGTGACACTTAATATTTAATTGGAAAAGACAAATGCATCCAAGAGGCAGATGTTTCTTAACACAAGAAACTAAAAAAGAACCAATGACAATATTAGAGGGTAAAAAACCTTGATAATTTTGTTAGAAGAAACATCTGAATTACTTAATGGGTTTAACAATGCTCTAAGATACAAAAAAAAAAAAAAATGAAATGCAAATACTTATTTCAAAAGAAGAAAATGCAAATCAAATTACCAGATTAAAATCAAAACATTCATGCAAAGTTTTGGAGGAAACAAATTTTGGTAAACCATTCAATGAAATATTCCAGTGGTCCAGAAAAGTAAATCTGTGACTGATTTTTTAATGTAAATTTCTTGTTACTCTTGGTTCTAGTATTGTTTTTACTCATCCCAAGCCTTTCCATGATCTTGAAATTTAATATATTTACTCACAAAATAGTTCATTGACACACCAAGAGACAAGACAGAGAATGAGAAACAAAAAGATAAATTGAATCAAAAAGTGACAAAGGAAAGCAGAAAAGAGGTAGAAATCTATTTTCCTACAACTCCCAAATTAATCATCTTATTCCTTATTTCCTATCCCATCTACCACAGAAGTATTTAGAGTAGGAGTGAAAATATGAGCCTTCCCAGAGCTTTAATTATTATCTTAGTCATTTTTTCTGGTCACTCTCTACAAACTACCAAATCCTCTCCCACTCACCCCCAAGATTATGTTTTCCCAGGCTTACTAGAGATATGAGAAGAACCATTTCCCTGTACCCATATCACATTCTAATTTTTTTCCCCAGAAAGCTGTGACCATTAAATTTGAGAAAAAAGACAATAAAAAAGAAGTCATTTGTCAAAATCATAAATTAACTTTTTAGGATTTTACTCAGTTTTCAATGTTACCACTATTATCCAATTGAGAAGAGATGTGATCTTAAACAATCACTTAAATTTTCTCAACTTTAAAATGAAGAACTTGAATAAGAATCATAATGTAAGAATATTGAACTTATCCATCTGATTGAGAATATTCTGTGAATATGACAAGAATCTATGATTTAGTCAACTTAGGAATTCCCAAGGTGTGAAATACCTTTACCTACTCCATTTCCCTGCTATGATTTAGATGATAAGTCCTAGGGAACTTCTTGAGGCATAGAGAAGTGTCTAAATCATAGATTCTTGTCATATTCACAGACTTATTATTTTCTAATCTACTGATCTATTGTCTTTTAAAGAATGAAGCATTCTGATCATTTTTTTTTTAATGCTTAAATAGTTTGTGCTTCCATGTCCAAAACTTAATTTAGAGAAGAAATTATTTAGGTTTTGTTCTCTGTGGAAGTTAACATAAAGATTTGATTTCTGAATAATGTTTTTTTCACAAACCTCTAATACAGTCCTCCATTTCTGTGCCTTACAAAACTAAAGCAAAATAAACTAAACGAAGGTCTAGTTGATTTAATTTTAAAAAGTTTTAATAAGAACTTACTATTGAAACTAAAGGAGAAAATAATCAGAAAAACAGGGAGAACCATTTATAAAATGACCACAAATAATAACTTGAAAGGGAAACCATTTTGAAAATCCTCACAATACTATATCTATTTACAAAACCAGAGATCTTTTACTCAGAGATAGGGGTGGAGAGAAATGATAGGAAATAGTGACAAATATGAAAAAAAATAATTATCAATACAAAATTTTTAAGATGTACTAATCAAAAAGAGCAAAAGAAGACTCAAAGAGTCCAATTCTTATTATCTTGTTAAAAACATATTTCTATATAAATATACATAAGTACATATATATTTAACAAAATCCATATATGATAGAAATTTATAATTTCTTACATATACTTCATTTATGTTGTTTACACATTGAAATATTTGTGGAAGATTAAATTCACAATGGTAAAAAAAGTTAAGTGAGCCTAATAAGTACAAGACATTATATAAAGAACTAGAAACAATCAATCAGAAAGCTTCCTATACTGGACACTGTGGAAAGCCAATAGATACCAACAAGGTAGATTTCTGCTTCATCTAATTCCTTTTAAGCAAATTAATCTTTCCAATAAAGAAACGGACTCTCCCATTAAGCTCAAAATTCCCCACCAAGAGAAAGTTAAATAGAAAATTGACCAACACATTCACAGTATGGGAAACTGTAGAGAGACTTCCTCTTATAAATTGCATGAATTCTAAGAGCATTCCAAACTAAGAGTGTATGTTTCTGTTAGTATGTCTGTTTTATTTTTCCTGTTAGTTGTGACTTTAAAAAAAATCATAGCATCCCAATTGCTTGCAAATCTTAAGAACAAGCAATTTATTTAACTTGCAGTAACTTTTGAGGGAAAAGAAGAAGATGATCTTGAGAGAGATTCTTATAAGGTACATCATCCCAGATTATCTCTGGCAAACACATTCACAAAAATGTTCTAGTTAACTGGGCAACATGTTTTGTAAAGGTGCAGAATGCACTTTGTTTCTATCACTTGTCAAAGTTAGGAATAAATAAAGTACAAACAAACACTCTGTGCCAGGATGAAATGTAGTGTGTGTTTATGAGATACTCCCAGAATTTGACAGTGGCCCTCTGTTAAGTATCCTTAGGCCATAACTATATTGGCCAAATTGTACTTGAGATTTCCAGACTCAAACGACATGAGATCATTTCAATGTTCATTCCTTTTGTATTAGACTTAAAATACCTTAAAAATTTAACCAGGATCATGATTTTTTTAAATAAAGAGTAGCCTCACTGTTTCTAAATTGCATATAAGAATAGGTTATTATATATCAAGAAGAAAAAAATTTTACATAAAATGACAGACTTATAATAGCCCTTTTATGAGGTAGCAAAGAGCTGGAAATAAAGTAGAGGCCCAACAGTGTGAGAGAGGTTCACCAAAATGTATATAGGAAAGGGATATAATTAAATATTATTGCACTTAAAAAAAATGATGAATATGACGAATACAGAGAAGTATGGAAGGGCTTGGATAATACTTATTCAGTGTCATCCTAAGCAAACTATCAATGGATTGTTTTCTACAACTAGATAAAATTGTAACAGAAGTCAAATGAAACAACACAAGGTCAAAAATTGCAAGGGGAAAAATGAAGGGGGGAAGTAGGGAAGAATGGGAGTCTATCAGTACCAGATCAACTCTGTTACAAAATGGTAATTATTAATACACTATAGTATTGGTTTGAAAAAATTAAGAGGTTGATCAGTGGAACAGATTTGACACAGCATATAAAAGTGATCAAAATACATCATAGTGTTTTATAAAGTCAAAGACTGTAGTTAATGAGGTAAAGCTTTACTATTTGACAAAAACTGCTAAGGAAACTAGAAAACAGTTAGGCAAAAATTAAAAATAAATCTAATCTCCAACTGTATACCAAGTATACTTTATGAATTCATGGCTTAAGCATGCAGAATAATATCGTAAACCATTTAAGGGAACAAGAAAAAGTCACTATTCAGATACAGATAAAACAAGAGATCATGACTTAACAATAACAGATCACAGAAGACCAATGAACAATTCTGAATATATAAAACTGAAGTTTTTGCACAAGTAAAGTTAGCATGGTTAAAATTATGAGGAAAAATATCTGAGGAAAATATTTATAGAACGGTTCTCTGATAAAATCTCCTATTCAAGTTATATAAAGAATGGATTCAAGTTTATGACTAAGAGCCATTCTTCAATAAGTAAATAGGAAAGGAATATCCATTTCCAAAAGAAGAAATAAGATTAACAATCATATTAAAAATGTGCCAACTGAATAATTATTGGGAAATTCAGATAAAAGCAGCTACAAGTTTCACTTCCTACCTATCATACAAGCAAAAGATAACAAAAATAAAAATATAAAGGAAAAATGTTGAAGTGGCTATAAGAATAATTATATTAATGTCCTGTTGGCAAAGTTCTGAAAATATCTATGAATTATGGAAAGTTACATGAAACAGCATAAAAAGTTACTAAAACTGCAAATACCTTTTGACCTATACCCTAAAGATACCAGTGAAAGAAGGAAAAGACCCAAATGTACAAAAATATTTTTAGCATAGTAACTCCAAAATGGAAACTATTGACTAAAAAAAACATGAAAAAAACAAATTATGGTATATGAATGCAAATTCAAAGGACTTCTATGAACTGACATAGAGTGAAGTGAGCAGAACTGGGAAAATGATTTATATTACAGTAATATTGTAAAGAAAAATATATTTTAGAATTCTGATCAATACAATGATCAGATACAATATAATACAATATCAGAATTCAGAAAACTGAAGATGAAATGTGTCATTCATCTCTTGCCAGAGAGATAATGAATTAAAAATTCAAAATAAGACATGCATTTTTGGACAGGGACAATTGAAGGAGTTTGGCTACTCTGTGCATATTTAGTTGCAAGCATTTTGTTTTTTATTTTGGTTTTAATCATTCAGTGAGAAGTGGTGGTGGAAGGGAAATATTAAAATGCTTATAAAATAAATTTAAGCCAAAAAAAACCATAATGTGATATGATACAAGGGAATTTTAGGGATGCTATTTCACATGAGGCATATTTAAAGACAGCAACTTCACCAGTAGAAAGATCACTTGATTTGAAGTCAGGTGACCTGGATTCAAAGACCATCTCTGTCTTGTAATATCTGCATTGAATCTGGGCAAGTTACAACTTCTCAATGCCTCTGTTTCCTCATTTATAAAACGAGGGATAGGGAAGGTGAATGACATGTCTTCCAATTTCCTTTTCAGCTTTTAAAACTATGAGACTCTAACTATAAGTTGATTGGTGTAGATTTAAACAGTTCATTTAAATTCATTTCATAAAGCCAAACCATGATCATTGTGGGACAGTGGGACATTGGAGGATACCTTTGTACCACTTATTGGTCAGATTGAGACCTGTTAAAGACCTTAACTTAATAAGACCAAGATCTCCCACTGCATCCAGAGCCATCTCTTCTAAACCTTGCCATAAACCCAGATGGATCCAGAGAAGTGAATGGGACCAGGTAAAGTCTTCTCAAAAAGTCTATGAGATGGAGTGAGTCAGACCCTAGGCTTAAGTCACATGATCTGTATTTCTAGAGGTCTGTGGAGTCGGAAGATCAGGTCTTGGGCCCAAGTAACCAGAAATCACAAGATCTCAAGGCCGAGAGGTCTCTAAAGGTCAGAAGCTAGGTCAGCTACAGGAAGTGTTGTGACCCACAGAAAGCAGACAACATTGGTGACCATAGTCAGTGATGGTTATTTTCTTTTAGTCTATGCAATGAAAAGTATTGGGCCCTTTGCTATTTAACCAGCTTTACTGTTTCTAGCTTGTCAGATCAGGCTGAGGCTGATCTCCCAGCAGGGACTAAATAAAGGCTTTCTCTTTGTACCTGAAGATGTCTCTGATCAGTTAATTTGGGGAAGGGAGTCTAGCTCCCGTCCCACACAGAAGTAAGACTAGAGACTTTGCAGAGCCTTTGCTCACTTAAATCCAATTCACTTGCATGTCGTGGCATTACCTCCCTGATATCACGATCCTTTTCAAGAATGAAGGATAAACAACTAAGTACAAAAATAGAGACGACAGTCACCCCACACACACCCTCACACCCAGACCTATAACTCTCCCCCACTACATAGACGTTGCACAATATCTGACACATACTAGATGCTATGTTATTCTTATTCCTTTCTGCCCCCACTCTTACCTCCTTTTTGTACCTTTGCAAGTCTCCATTTTGTTTATAATGGCATTTGCAAAAAAATTTTTCTAAGACAGTAAGTCTGAAATTATATTCTTAAAATTATATTATTAAAATACATACTTAAAAAAGTAAAATAATTACTTATTAGGTACCTAATGTATGCCAGGATAAATGTTGGGAATATAAATAAAGACAAATGACAGTCCCTACTTTCCAAAAATTCACATTCTAAATATAATCTTCTGATAAAAAAAGACACTTTCTTGATTTTTCTTAATGCTAAGTGCTTTTCCTATGCTGATTATCTTCAATATATCCTGTCCATATCTTGTTTGAAGATACTTGTTTGTATGTTAAGTATCCCATTAGAATCTCCCCAAGAGCAAGAATTATCTTTTGCCATTCTTTTGTATTCTTAGCACTTAGCAAGGTGCCAATACAAGTAAGTCTTTAGAAATGTTTTTAGCTTGAAGTATCATGATTATACTTCACAGGTTCAGTGCTTCCATAATATATATATTCTATGCAAACATATGTACAAATGTATCTTCAAATATATGTGTGTGTGTGTACATATATGAATGTGTATGTATGTGGATAGTTATGGAGGGGGAGAGACAGAGAGAGAGAAAGTATGTGTGTGTGTGTATAATTAGACTTGTTATTTCATTGGTACAGGGAATAAAGAAATATCTTCTAATACAGAATAGCAACATTTGGTCTATAATTTTCAGTGACATTCCCAAGGTTACTAAGTAAATAATAGATAAGATAGAGCCCAGATTTTTTTGATTCTAAAACTGGCTCTCTTTCCATTATATTATATTGTATTATATATCATATATGTTATAATACATATGTCATATTCATAATATATAATATCATTATATTGCATTGTATATTATACAATATATTATATAATAGTATTTACATCATGATTAAAATTTGGGAAGTGCGTTATTTCATATTTTTTCATGTGCTAAAAGAAAGTATATTAATTAATTACAAGCCAAATGTTAAAATAAGGCCTATTCTGCACCTAAGTAGTAAAAATATAATGAACCAAATTGAATTACAATATTTAAAGATCTCACAATCACAAGCAAATGTTTCTCTCATTCCATGTGCTCACATCTTATTTGGTTGGCCTTTCCCATGATAAGACCACAACTCATCTATTCCTTTCCACCTGTGTGAATTTTGTCTATGTTCTTCCCTTAACTCATCACACAGGATGAAGCATGGCCTTTCCCATCCATGTGCTCACATCTTATTTGGTTGGCCTTTCCCATGATAAGACCACAACTCATCTATTCCTTTCCACCCGTGTGAATTTTGTCTATGTTCTTCCCTTAACTCATCACACAGGATGAAGCATGGCCTTTCCCATCCCATTATCATGGATATTGTGGAACTTTTAAGCTCTTTACCTGTCATCTTTTCTTCCCTGAATCAAATACCAAACAGTTTTTACCAAGTAATTTATTTGGATGAAATTGCCTCAATTATATAAAGTCTAAGGTTAATTAGTTCTCTTCTCTACTGACTAGGCAAGAGCAGGAAAAAGAAAGCTCAGGAGCATTAACAATGGAATTAAAGCATTTTCATATCATCAATGTTTACTGCTCCTATAAGCATACACACACATACACCCACATATAATCCCCCCAGGAAGAGGGGAGGAAGGATACCATGAAACCTTTTCTGATCTCATCTTCCCTTATGTATTTATCAAATTCTAACTATTATGTAATTTTCATATACACACATACATACTTCCTATTTTCCTATTTCCCTACTAGATTTTCAGCTTCTTGAGGGCAGGTATTTAGCAATTCCTTCACTAAAATCCTCTTTTGATTCCATTGAAGTTGTGTTTAAGTATGGGTCTAGTGATGAACTTTCTGAAGAATGCCAATCTAGATTTAGAAAAACTCTTTATTAGGTTAGCTGCATGATCCATTCTTTACTCCCAGCAACTACTGTTGTGCAAAAGAGCAGAGGAAATATCCATACTCTCACAACTGAGGTTTTAAATAACTGAATCAGCAGTTCTCAAACTTTATGATCTCATGAGCCCTTTATGCTCTTAAAAATAATTCAGAATACTAAAGAGCTTCTACACATGTATATTATGTTAGCATATTAAAATTTTAAATTGATACAATTTTAAAGTATTTACTACAAATGTATTTAAAATAACAATAAAATCCACTTTGTGTTAACATGAGATATTTTATAATAAGTTATTGTATTTTCCAAAAAGAAATAGAAAAGTAGCATAATTTTACATCATTTTACTAATCTCTTTAATGTCTGGCTTCATAGAAGATAGTTGGATTCTCATCTCAGTTTCCTCATTCAATCTGTTGTGACATAGTGCTTTGGTTGAAGTATGTAAAGAAAATCCGGCCTTACACAGATATGTAGTAGAAAAAGGGAAAGTCATTTTAATAGACAAATAACAGTAAGACATTAACTCTATATTGTTATGAAAATAGTTTTGAAATCATGGACAGACAGAAAGGGCCTCAAGGACACTCAGGGATCTAGGCTCACATTTTGAGAACTCTTTGTACTGAAGTATCTCTGACACCTAAAAACAGTGTCTTACAAAGAGTAAATTGACGTTTCATGATTTGTTAGTTAAATTAAATTGATCTATAACTGAAACTTGTTTATTTCCTCTAGGACAAATTCTTAGCTTTATAATAAATAAGAAAATATGATAAAAGGTAGCAGCAAATCCATTGCCCCAGCACAAGCCAGCAGAGAGACCCTGTGCCCTAAAAGCCAGGAGGGAGGCTTGGATAATCATCAACAATTTGCAGAGTTCTCAGCCCATAGATGGTAAGGGGAATCAGACAACTGGTCAGAAGGAAATTTCAGGGGCTTCTTTGCTGGCACTCAGGGCAAGACTTTGTGGCATTGCCCAAATACAATTTCAGGTTCCAGTCCCTGGCAAAGAAGCACACTAGCACATTAGAACATGTAGTCAGAGGAGATGGGGGGAGCATAATCATAGTTCTAGGGCAGAAAAGAGTGCTTGTGATCACTCAAGTCAGAACACAGATCAGGCGAACAATGATCATATCTCTCCTTAGATCAGACCTTTTTAGAAGAACTGAAAATTTACAGACCTCAAGGTACAGCTCTATAAATAACAGAATGAAAAATTTGAAGCTTAGGAGAGTGCCTCTGCTACTCTAGAAGCAGAAAATGCAACTTTAACATAGAAAATCAAGGAATGACCTAGGAAAAAATGAGTAAACAACAAAAAAGAACTTGATTATAGAAAATTATTATTGTAAAAGAGGAGGGGGAAAAAAACCGTAAACTCAGAAGGAAAAAAAATTATCAAAACTCTATATCCAAAGCTTCTCATCCTCCCTAAGAAAGAAAGAAAGAAAGAAAGAAAGAAAGAAAGAAAGAAAGAAAGAAAGAAAGAAAGAAAGAAAGAAAGAAAGAAAGAAAGAAAAAAAGAAAGAAAGAAAGAAAGAAAGAAAGAAAGAAAGAAAGAAAGAAAAGAAAGAAAGAAAGAAAGAAAGAAAGAAAGAAAGAAAGAAAGAAAGAAAGAAAGAAAGAAAGAAAGAAAGAAAGAAAGAAAGAAAGAAAGAAAGAAAGAATTGGTCTCATGCCCAAAATGATTTCCTGGAAGAACTTTTAAAAAACTGAAATCAAATAAAAGAGGTAGAAGGAAAATTGGGGAAAGAAATGAGAACAATCATCAATCAATCAAATCAAATCAAATAAAGAAAATCATGAAAAAAGAATCAATAGCTTGGTAAAGGAGGCACATAAATACACATAAAAAAATACTGAAGAAAATACCTTAAAAAACAGAATTGACCAAATGGTAATAAAGGAACAAAGATCCTCTGAAGAGAAAAGCTTCTTTAAAAGAATTCTTCAGGGGCAGCTAGGTGGTGTAGTGGATAGAGCACCAGTCTTGAATTCAGGAGGACCTGAGTTCAAATCTGGCCTCAGACACTTAACACTTCCTAGCTGTGTGACCCTGGGCAAGTCATTTAACCCCAGCCTCAGGAAAAAATAAATAATAAAAAAAATAAAAATAAAATAATTTTTCAAATGGAAAAAGAGTTACAAAAATTTAATAAAGAATGTCTTTAAAAGTGAAATTTGCGAAATGGAAAAAAGAGGTACAAAAGCTCAACAAAGAAAATAAAAATTAGAATGGGGTATCTGGGAGTTAATCATTCCATGAGGCATTAAGAAATAATAAAACAAAATAAAAATAATGAAAAAATAGAAAAAAATGTTCACTATTTCATTGGAAAACAATGATCTGGGAAAATAAAAGAATTTTAAAATTATTAAACTATCTAAAAGCCATGATTAAAAAACAAAACAAAACAAAAAATAAAAAAAAATTATAAAAACCGCCTACACATCATCTTTCAACAAATTATCAGGAAAAATCGCTCTGTTTTTATTGAACCAAAGGGTAAAATAGAAGAAAGAAGCCAACAATCATCTCCTGAAAGAGATCCCAAAATGAAAACTCTGAAGAATATGATTTCCAAATTCCAGAGCTCTCAGGTCAAGGAGAAAATACAATTCAAATGTGGATCCACAGTCATGATAACACAAGATTTAACAGTTTTTGCATTAGAGGCCTGAAAGGCTTAGAATATGATTTTCCAGAAGACAAAATCACCTACTCAGCAAAAATTCATGTAATCCTTCAGATGGAAAAATGGCTATTTAGTATAATGGAGAACTTTCAAGCATTCCTAATGAAAAAACCAGAGATGAATACAATATAGAAATTTTGATTTTTAAACACTCAAGAGAAGCACAACAAAAAACAAGTTTCTTATTCTCAAAAAATTCAGTTTCATTTTCAAATATATAAAGAATTGAGTTAAACTAATAAAAATATAAGTCATGCCCCAACTGATTATGGTCAAAGAATATAAACAGTTTTCAGATACTCTTATGTCCTGAATAAAATTATTATGCCAACCCCCCTTCCCCTTCTTGCCATTAGGACTGGGAGAATTGTACTTGCTGACATAATTTCCCCTCTTTTTGAGACAAGGATTGCCTTGTCTCACTTGTCTACCTACCCAGTGTCCTTACCCCCCACCCCCTTATTTGCCTTTGGTTCCTCTATAAGATTGTATACTCAGGTTAGGTATACTGTTTAGCTAAAACCTTATATAAGTTCCCTGCCTCAGTTTCTCGGGGCCAAATGATTTTTGAACATGAGTTCCATTTAGTTGGTTAGCCTAAAACTCTCCACATTAAAAGATTAAAAACCAATCTCTGTCTTGTCTCAGTTCTCTGGCATTATAATACAATAATCAAAGCTATCTATAGCCATATTTTTAATGCTATAAATCACTTTCAACAAAGAAATGAAAACTGAAACAACTGAGGTACAATCTCACACATATCAGATTGGCTAATATAATAGAGAAAAATAACAAATGGGGGAGGGTATGTGGGAAAATTGAAATGTTAATATTTTATTGGTAAAGTTGTGAACTGATTCATTCATTCTAGAGAACAATATGGAACTATTCCCAAAAGGTTATAAAGTCATTCATACCTTTTGACCCAGAAATACCACTACTAAATCTGTATTTCAAAGAAATCAAAGCAAAAATGAAAAGGATCACTGTGTACAAAAATACTTATAGTGGCTCTTTTTTAGTGTTGCAAAAAATTAGAAATTGAGGGGGAATGGCTCCTGGAATTCCTCCAAGAGGAGAAATGGCTGAACAAAATGTGGTATATATTCATAATAGAATACTGTTTACTATAATATATTATAAGTATTTTGCTCTCAGAAAAACGTGGAAAGACTTACATGAATTGATGCAAAGTGAAATGAGTACAAGAACAATGTACCCAGTAACAGCAATATTGTATGATGATCAGTTGTGAATCACTTAGCTCTTCTTAACATTACAATGATCTAAGACAATTCTAAAGGACTCGTAATGAAAAATACAGTCTGCCTCTAGAGAAAGAACTGATGGAGTCTGAGTACAGATTGAATCTACTTTATTTCTTTTTCATAATATGACAAATATAGAAATATGTTTTGTATAAAAGCATATAACCAATACTGAATTGCTTGCATTCACAAAAAGGGGGAGGGAAGGAACGGAAAGGATAGTTTGAACCACTAATTTTTATTTTTTTTTAATGTTAAGGGTTGTTTTTACATGTTTTTACATAGTTACATATAAAAATAAAATTGATTAAAAACAACTATATAGGATCCATATATGTGAACATCCCAAATCTCAGTCTTTGCAATTGGAAATAATCTTAATCCAAAAACCCCTTACTTTTTGGTTGTTTGGTTTTTTTGTTTTGTTTTGGTTTTGTTTTTGTTTTTGTTTTTGTTTTTGTTTTTGATGAGATAGGGAGGAGGGTTGTATGAGGAAAACTGAAAAAAGTTGTGACTTATTCACATAGGCAGTTATAGCAAATCCAGGACATAAAGTAGGCAACTAGGTTGTTTTGCATTTCCATTTGCAGCTGAGTCTTCATGCCACTTTTCATTCACAAATACAACAGTAAACAGAAGTTGTGAGGAGGATACTGGAAATAGTATTGGCTTCTAAGAAGCAGACAAATGTACTTTGAAATACTGAGGCTCCTGACTTTCGGAATTCTTTAATCTAGAGTTTTAATTCATTTGCATGAATAGTAGTTGCCTTGCAACCTGTGAGACTAGGGCTTTTTGCTATATGATAAAGTGTGATAGAACAGGAAGTGATATTCCAGTCTGTTATATATACACATTTCATTTTTATGCTACTTTTTAGAAAATACGTGATAAGTGATAAGTAGAAACAGAGCAGGTATTTGTAATTACTCATGAGTCATTTGCACTCATGTAATTTAATAGCCACATATCTTTAATATTTATAACACATGCTGAAAGGATTTAACATATGTAGTGATCTTCACCAAGTAGCTCCCTACTCTTCCTGAATACAAAAATCTGAATTTTGTCACCATTTATGCAACCTGCTAAAAATCGAGCTACTAATTCACGTGAATGAGTTTTTCCTCTAAAATTTTAATTAAAACACAACTGCTTTGCACACTTCAAACTGTAATATCCTGCATATGTACAGAGGGGGAAGGGAAGAACTATTCAGTAAGATGCTTTCTTCCAGCTGAAGATTCTATACAATTTGCTCCCTACCTGTGACAAAAAAAAAAAAAAGCATTCAAAAGTTCAATTAATAGTACCTGTACTGAGCCTGCAGTAAAGACCACAGACTTTTCTGATTCAGGGAAGAGGCCGCAACATGTCAAAACAAAGAAAGAGAATCTGAAGAAATATTAAGGTACATGAGGATTATAACATAGACTTTGTGTAGAGTACAGAGAAATTTTCATTTTGTAACCTCTCATTTTCTGAAAGGTGTTAGACTTTTCCCTCCAAGCTGTAACACCAGAATAACAAGAGAATTCCCTACTGACTTAAGGTTTAAGGGGAAACCATTTTCAAAAATGTTCCTTCCTTTAAAAATCAGCAGAAATAGGAAATTAACCCCAAAAAAACTGAGAAATGACTTAGAGTTTCTATGAACTCTATTTATTCATTCACAGGATACTTATAATATGAGTTGAGCTAATAGTAAGTAATTCTTTTTGTTTGGATTTTTTTCAACCCCCCAAAAAAGCTTTTCAATAGGATGTAGACCCTTAGGATGCTTTAATTATTTAAAAGGCAGTTTTCAACATGTTTTGACATTTTCCACTTTTAAAATACCTAATAAAGGTATTTCTTATAGCAGTTAAAATTTCCCCTGGTTACAAAATAAAAGTGGCCTTAGGAATATAGTGCGATGAATTACTCTATACTCTAGAGTCTTAAAAATCACATCCTTTGTTTCTCTGAAACATTTGTTTCGGGCAACTTTTCAGCTGTGTCATTTTTTTGTACAGTAAATCATTATAATACTATATATTCTTTCACCATACACTTTTTTAATACTTGCCAAGAGTTCATCAATAATTATGGGCTATTAGAAAGCATACAAGTAAAGATTTTTCCAAATCCATTTTTCAAAACAGGAGTGTGCATTTTCCTGAAGGGATGAAAGAGGGAAATGTTTGATTAACTGACACTCAGAAATCATTCCTAAGCAATCTGTTAGGATTTTTCTTTCCCTTGCAATGTTTTCTGTTCTGTGCTATCAAGAACTATGAATCATAACTTCTGGCAGCCAAAACCAAAGGAGGTGAAAGGCTCTATTAACATCCTAAAAATATGCATGTCCTAATGCTATCGAAGATGTATGGTAAGCATTGCTCTTAAAACAGTTCTTCTCAGAGATGTTTCAGATTTTCCCAGCCAAAGAAAATGACATTAGCTAAAACCTTGCCAGGAATATTTGCTTATTTTAGTTGTCTTTGACAATGTAATCCATAGTCCCCAAAACTGTTACTCTATGGCACATCCGTTATCCTTTCAAATTCTGGATTTGTTATGATATCTTCTTAATATTCCACATCATATACACAATCTATTTATGAAAGGGAAAATATGTATTGAGAAAGATTCCTTTCTAGAAACAGGGGGCTTTGCCCTTTTTCTCTTCTTGAGAGCAAAGTTAACATAATTTCAACCTGAGACCAATGCTAGAGAACTGTTGTAGATTGAAATAGCTTGTGTCATCTTCCTAGAACAATGGATTTCAGGCTTCTGAGAAAGAGACTCAAGTGATGCTAGTATATTTCTTATATTCAGTAGTACTTAACAAAATCTGACCTGATTTACATTTTCTCATTGAAAGTGTCCATAGCTTACCAGAGGATTCCAGGAAGAGCTTCCTGAAAGAAAACAGTAACTGGCATCTTATTTAGCTGACTCCAGTTTAAAAAAGCAATGGGAAGATACAAGACGGTCAGATTTAAATCAGTATTGGATCTTGTTATTCTGATGTTACACCTCTGAAGTAAAAGTCTGACACTTTTCAGGAAAATGAGAAGCAACAAAAATGAAAATTTTCCTGTTCTGCTATAGAATAGAAGTTATTACCCTTATTCACCCAGCTGCTAGAGCCTACCTCCTTCTGAAAATTACTTTCAATTTATTTGTATTTACTCTTTATATACATGTATATGTGCATATAGTCTGCCCCTATAGACTGTAAGTTCCATGAGATCAGGGACTCCTCAAGAGGTTTTGCATTTGTATCCCCAGCGTGTCAAAGAATACCTAGCACACAGTGGGTACTGAATGGACTGATACACAGTATTTGTGCATTTTATTCTTTTGTAATGTCAAACATCTTGCATAAATACTGAAAACAACCTTTTTCAGAATTGTTAACTAACAGATCATTCCAAAAAATAAAACACATTTCAAGAAAGATAAAAACTAAAATGTTTGCTGGGTTGAGTAGATGACCTAAAGAAGGATCCAAGAGATAAGGAAGAAAATCATTTAGCTCTCAACTGTTGTGAAGTTAAGTGCCACAGGAGAAATTATATCATTCACAGGCCTCTCATCAGTTAAGTTTACTTTCCCCTACTTTCAGGCCAAGACTAGAAACAGTGGGTTGCCAAAACATAGAAAACCAAAGGGTCAAAAGTGTTTCTTTGGAAAACTGAACACAGAAAATTCAGTAACAAAACATGTAGCTGTATGACTGGAAATCCTGGGTTCTTGTCCTATTTCTAATACAAGCAGCTATGTCTATATCTTTGTGCAAGTCTAATAATCTCTCAGAGCCTCAGTTTTCCCATTTGTAAAACAAAAGGATTTTAAATTAAATAATATAGTTCTAAAATATGGTGGCCAGGGTGATATAGTGGCAAAGGTCCTGTATTAATATAACAGAGTCTAAGTGCAACACTACCATTAATCAGTTTGTTTTTTTTTTCATTTATCTGTATGAATTGGGGGCAAATTATATAATCTTTCTACAGCTTCAGTCTTCAGATCTGACAAGTGATAGGGTCAATAAATGTGATCTCTGGTTCTGTGGTCTCTAAGTTTTAGCCCAGTTCTCAAAGTCTCTGATTCTCTAATTTTGTTACTCTCCATAGAAGAAAATTTACTATCTATCCAAAAATATTTCAGCTCTTTCACTTCTTTCTCTCCAAAGTTTGAATTAGAAAATCAGGTATGGAACAATTTTAAAAGGAAATAGTGTTCAGTAATTAGCACAGAGTTAGAATGAGAGTAGATATTCAACAATCAACAAATAGAAAAAGGGATTGTCAAATCAATTTGCTGAACATCTTATTTTGCATTAGAAATGGCGATGTTATGAGAAGTCTGAAATAAAGTGGAGATGTTGTAGGTGACATCTGTTACTTTGTTCATGCTATACTTTGAAAATGGTGACCTTGGAAACTTTCCATGTTTTTTTCTTTAATAGTTATGTAGCAGTGGCAGATCTGTAATATTACTACAAGCCTTGGGATGACAAAGATGAGCCTGTCATAAGGAGAAGTCCCTTAGAAAGATTTAAAAAGCACTCAAGTTCTTATGAACTACTTTCCTAATAACAACTCTCTGAAGTCAGGAAAATAAGCATTAATAGTCCCATTATAGAGATAAAGAAACAGAGGCTCAGAAATGCTAAATGACCTCTTGCTCAATGATACCTTGCTCAAGATCTCACATCAGTAAGACCCAGAGTAAGGATTTAAACAGAAATCTCTCCTGATTCTAAGGCCTAGTATTTTTCATTATACCAGGAGTTCTCAAACTTTTTGGTCTCAATATCCCATAATATAACATAATTTTATATATATAATATAATCCCATAATACAATACATAATAATATGATATATCATAATAATGCTATATAATAGATAATACATAATTAAAAATTATTGAGATTACCCAATAAATTTTTGTTCATGTGGGTCATAGCTATCAATATTTATCAGATTAAGAATGAAAACATCTTACTTTTATTATGAAAAGTTTTGAATTCCTATAACCTCTAAGAGGGAGTCCTCAAACTACTTTTCTAGAGCCAATGATTTATATCATACTGTCTCACAACATAGGATTTAGAACCAAATGAACCATAAGAGATCACCTAGTCTAATCTATATATTTTATAAAGAAATTTTTCCCAAAAGTTTTAAATGACTTGAATAAAGTTGCACAACTAATTAGTGGCAAAAGAAAGATTGGAATTTATGCCTCTCTGACTCCATCCATTAGCTTGCTGAATCTCATTCAAAGTTAAGTTTTGTTTAAAAAAACAACAACAACAACAAATAGTGTACTTCTCAAAGTAGTTTCTACTAAATTGATCAAGACCAATCTGAAAAGTGCCTAGGAGTTGCTAGAAAGGTAAGTAATCAAATAATTGGTCAAAGAATAATAAATAATCAATAAATCGGATGCCTAACGGGAAGGGGAAGCTCTGACTTTGCAGGGGGAGGGAGGGCTGGGAGGGAATTACTCCCTTCTGATTGTAAAAAAGATGATACTGAAGGATTTTGACTGCCTATGTACAAGCATGGGAGTAGTTATCATTTCTATTTTCTATCTTTTGTGAAGCCATCAATTTAGTTCATTCCATGTGGAGCAAAAAGTCAATTTATTCTTCATGCAAAGGACACAGAGATACTCATTAGAAGGAGAGCTAACTGGAAGTGCTAAAAGGGGAATTAAACATTTCTTCTTTGTTAAGTTGTATGCAGGTATTTTTTTAATGGTTTTATTGGGGAGGAAGCATATGAAGGACTGCTCATAAGAGCTTTTGATCCTTGAAGTCTCACTGTTTTTGAGTCAAAAGCTGAAAATATACCCTAATAAACTTTTGACTAAAGATTGAGAGTAAATTTGAAGCCTTGGCATTACATAGAGCACATGCAAAATAGTAAATTCTGGGCATTACAAAAGTATTCCACCTTGGCCAAGGTGGAAAGTGAAAGTGGTAATCTTCTATAGAGTGATGTCACTTTTTAGGGGTCAGCCATAGAAAAGTGAACAAGATGGCATCACTTCAGAGAGATGCTCCCCTGGAAATCCCACTGCCAGGCTGGGTCAGATTTTATCTTCATTTCACTTCATGTATCATTACTTAGATGAAATAACTTTTGGAAAAAGCAAAGTCTCCCTTTGTCTCTAATAATAATCAGATTTTATATACATTTGCAAAACACTTTAAATGTATTACCTTATTTGAATTTCCTAGTAGCCCTGTAAAGTAGATACTAGTATTATTCCCATTTTATAGAAGAAACTGAGGTACAGAGGGATGAAGGACTTGGTCAGAGTCATGAAGCTAGAAAGTGATGAAGCCCAGATGTGAAGACAAGTTTTCTGACCACAAGTTCAATCTTCTGTTTCTATATCACGAGCTGCCCAGGACCCAGACAACCCTAAATACAGCTCCACTAAGAGACAGAAGAAAAGGAGGGAAGAAACCATGGAAATGCCATTCCTGGATCTGGAAATGCAGCAGGAACATGCAATAGACAGGTTTTGCCTAGGTAAAGGAGTTATTTGATAGTGTGACTGACCAGCGTTGGCAGGGAGGGGCAATTAGGGTGCATAGGAGTGAGAAGTGGAAGACAGTGGTTAATACTGGCCATTAGCAGATGGGAAGACGAATCCTTTGCTCAGATCTACTGGAATGAGAAGCTAAGATTAGCTTAAGTAGCAATGTTAACTTGGAGGGTTGGGGAAGCCCCACAAAACTGATGTACTTAGTGTATAGATACAATGGAAAGAGAATTGGTACTTATAATTACAGAACCAACATTCAAATCTCAGCCCAGTTGTTTATTAAGAGTGTGACTTAGCCAAGACCCTCAGTCTTCAGTCTTTTCATTTTTAAAATAAAGGAGCTGAACTAAATGACCTCTGAGGTTCCATGTTACTCTGGATCCTAAATGGGTTTTTGATTTTTCCTGACATTGGATCATAGGAGAGTCTGATAATGATACTCCCTCCACTAACATATATGAATTAGAATTTCTACTTCAAAAATGCACTTTGGAGACCTCCTTGTGGATGCATGTCATACTGATATTACACAAATGAAGTAAAAGTTCTGTGAGGATCTACACCAAATAGGAAAGGTTTTAGTTACAATTTGGAGAAGATATATTTGTTTCCCAAGGAACAACCTACTTAAAGATTGGCCATTGAAGTAATGAATTTTTTTCCACCATTTCATTTCATAAAAAGAGTCTACCAGAGCATTGTCAGTCAGTCAGTCAATAAACACTTATTAACCTCCTACTTTGTGCTTGACACTGCATTAATCACTCAAAATACAAAGAAAGGCAAGAAGCTCATAATTTAATAGGGAGAAATGACACATAAAAAGAAACTGAAGAGGGAGTTGGATATGTATCCACAGAGGGATTACCCTTGCTAATGAAATCACAAAGGTTACTCTTGTTTCTCCCAAATCTGGCTTGCATAATATGTGAGTGCAGTCTAAATTGTTGTTTTTTTCAATACATGTGTGTGATGGTATTAGTTTGTTATCTTTAAAAATAGGATGCATTCCTAAAAATTAAATGTGTGTATGTATATACATATATATGTGTATTTGTATATATATATATATATATATATATATATATATATATACACACACACACACACAACACTATATACACACACCTCTCCAAGTAAATATATGCTCTCCTCCCATTCAATTGTATCTTTTTTTTTTTTTTTGACAAGTGAAAATAGAACCACACCACATTGTTGGAAATGGATGGCAATTTTATTTAAAGGTCATTTTGGTTCTTCTTGTTGGCCCTTTTGGCCATAGTAGCACATTATACTGTTATTTTCAAGGAACATTGTTAAGTTAACTCCAAAATCCTTTTTCTGAATCAGAAATGATAGCTCAAAATCCCCTGACATACAAGCAGAGTTATGATTTTTTCCCTATAGATGCATTAACCTGACATTTGCCCACAATGGAAGTTTTACAACATATATATGCTCTCACATAGTCAAGTGAACCATTCTAACAACTTTAATCCAAATCACTTGTGGATTCCACAAGCTAGAAGACCCTCACTGCCCTCTACAAACTTGGGCATCTGCCAGCTGATGTGCCAAAAATATCATTTATCAAAAATTGTCAAATATATCAAAGTCTTCAAAAAATATAAATCCTAGCACCGACCCTTACGGAACCTTACTGTGCTTCTCTATCCAGAAGCATGCCTCCTGCCCTTTGGTCTCTGGCTTTAAGATAATTCTTGATCCAAAATAAAATTCTTCTCCAAATCCCATGATGACTCACTGGTGACTCAACTGAAAAAACAATAACACTTCAATGTGGAATCTTGTCAAGGATTGTTGGACAATCTAAATAGATTAATTTTCAAAAAATTATTTCTACTCACCTTACCTTCTTACAAATTCCACGGAAAGAAGGGGGGAAATTTTTAAAGTAGCTAAGTATATATTTCTTGTTTAAAAGGACCATCTGTCATTTTTGTATTTGACAAAAAACAACATACTGCATATGAATTTATTCTGTTTCTCCACTCTTTTTCCTCTTCTCAGTAGTTGTCTGCATTAATTTGTCCCTTTTAGAATGGAAACTTCATGTGGGCATAGAACACCATAAATCTAAAAATGTCCATCAGACATTTTTAAATGTCCACACCCTTTTTTAAGAGTGTATAAATAGAGTGAATAGAGACTAGGTCATGAAGTCCTGAATTCAAATCTGGCCTCAAACACTAGTATGACCCTGAGCAAATCACTTAAGCAAGATCTGCCCCAGTTTCTACAACTATAAAATTAGCATAATAGCAGCAACTATCTCACAGGGTTCCTGTGAGTATCAAATGGAGGAATTTTTGTAAAGAACTTAGTACAGCAACTGGCAGATGGAAGACATTTAATAAAAACCCTTTCCCTCCTTCTTGATAAATGTTATATTTGCCATGGTTTCCCTAAATTGAAGCTTTCAGATAAAAGACATGTTTTAACAACTTTTATTTGTCCCCATTCTTTCATCTTATCTTTGTCCCTTGCTTTTGGGGAAAGAGCATAAATGAATAAAGTTATGGTCAATAGGTAAGAAGAAATTTATCTCACAAAAATCTCTGTATTCCTCGGGTTCTACTTAGTTCTAGATACATCATCATAAACGGGAAGAAGCCAGAATATATATCTTTAGTTAGGGTATATTTTATGAAGGGTTTTCATGTCATGGTTTCTAAAAGTTGCAACACAGGGGCAGTTATCTGTGGTGAGGTCATTTCCCTTCAATTAGGGAAACTGGACTACATAGATTTGGCATACTTGGATATAGATTATCAGAAAGATATTAGCAAATATTTGAACTGAACAAAGTTAGGAATATTTATTCATTTTAACCGTCAACTCTTTTAAACCTGTTATAAACATCTAATGGGCAGGTAAATTTTATGTAATTGATGAAAACTCTGGTTAAAAACAATTTCTTTAAAAATGGAAAAAAGATATCACTTTACCTGGTTTCCAATAATACATTTTTTAAAAATAATTGACCAATTTGATAATGCTAGCCAAAATTGTGAATCAAATTGTCTTTCAAATTTATCTTCCTATCTGCTCTATTCAAACAGTTTTTTTTTAGCTGCCTCCTCCCTACTTTCAGACTGTTCCATTAAACTAGGACTCTTTTTTTCACTTTGCTTCCTTCTATGTCCCTCAAAAATCAACACTTTGCTTGCCAGCAGTGAAATTTACTTGTCTTGGATCTCTTTCATTTAGAAAATTTCCTATACATTTCCTGTACGATCTTGATCAACTATTAGGTGTTCTCTAAAGGAAAAAAAGCCATCAAGGGTTCTTGCACATGCCCTAAATTTGTCTCCAACCACCCCTTGCTGACTTCCATATGTCTTCTGCCATTGATTTTATACCTATGTTTCTCATTGCTCTGGATTCATTCATCCTGGATCCTGCCTGCCTACTCGCTGTGATTTTATAACTCTTGTATATTTTGGGAATTTTCTCATGCTTGTGACCACTGAGTTTTTCAGATAAGGGCTCCTATTCCGACACTGACATTTGTACTTGAAGGTTCTCTTTCTCCCCATATCCCTTCTAAATACAGCAAATAGTAGTCCATTCACTTGTAGGCTTAGTAAAGGTTTCTGCCATCATCCTCTGCAGCCACCAGAAAATTTCAGAGACCTCTCACCCCTCTCATCTGCTTGGATTCTTGCTAATTTTGTCCATTTGGTATTTCTTCTTCAGGTTATGACATCTTCCATTATAAAAAAAAAGCTAATATAATCAACTAATCTAGCGTCTATGCCTATGGCTACAGGCTAGGATATCAAGCCTAGGTAGCAATTATGCATTTTAACAGTGGTCTCTTAGAGATAAAAGACCTATTCCAATCTTTATTATCTAACCTATAAAAATATCTAATGAAGAAAATAGCTTCCTGTGCAGGATACACAGAAAATATTTTGGGACAGGCCAGAGTCCCTCAACCCACATAGCATATTGGCTTCCTATTCTGTTTACATGGAGGGCCTATGATGATTTCACCTTGGGAATAAGCCTTAGGCAAAGTCTGCATAAACACAAGTGAATCACACCACAGTGAAAAATCACAGTTTCACAGACTTCAGAGGGAGAAGCAACCTTAGAGATTATTATTTAGTCCAACCCTCTCTTTCTGAGGAGGCCCAGAGCACTTTAGTGCTTTTCTCAAGGTCACACAAATACTAAATGACAAAGCTAGGATTTAAATCCAGGTCTTCAAGCTCCAAATCTCATACCCATTCCAATAATTCTCTCAATTCTTTACTACCCACTGATTAGGCAATGCTGAGAAAACCTTGGTACAACAAAGCAGACAAAAAATTCTTATTCAATTCAATATAAAAATGAAAAGTTTTAGCCCAAAGTTTGAGTCTATATAGCTGTTCAATCAAGAGTCCTCAGATTTTATTCTCCTTCAAGCATTTATGTAGGCTGAAAATCATTTAAATTCCATAGGATTTCCAAATTTACCAGTAAAAGACAAATGCATCATAAGTTGATATTTTAATTACTCATGAGTGAGACTGATGCAGAGCCCTGAGTGTACTTAGCAGGTTTTGTTTTTCAAGAAAGTCTTCCTTTCAGTTGACATTGGAAGTCATATTAGAAACCATAGCACCACTGCAGCAATTATCCCAAATTCGGTTTGGGATGGTAAAAGTGCTCAGTAGAGAGCAGTTGCCCTTGTGAGGATGGAACAAGTAAAGAAAGGAGAAATGGTTTCATATTAGATCTGTGCAACTTTGGGGAACACACTAGCTTCTGACAGACAAAAAGTGGCAAGAACTATGTTGCAAAAACTTAGGGTCCACCTCAGTGCAGCAGGTTATGGGGGGGTAAAGAATGAGAGAAATATCCAAGTTACCAACAAATATTTTCTTTCTCAGGAGAAAGTATAAACATATTGAGGCCACACATGTTTTAATTTATTCTAATACTTTCACTAATTAAATAGTTTGGGAAACGCCCTTCTTAAAACTTGCTGCATTTTAGCCTCCACTTGTGATTTAAATGATGATTGCTTTTAGGATTGACATTTGAGGGAACTGTTTATATGTAGGTGATGCTGCATTAATGCCCATTGATCATAAGGACAATAACTTCCTTAGAAGCCATGTGGCATAATATACAAACACATGAAGTCTAGTGCCATATATTTAGAAAACACCATTCATTCCAAATACTCCCTTAATGTGTGAAAATGAAAAAGAAAAAAAAAACCATTCCATGATGTGATATAAAAATGTACCAAATGTATTTCTCCACATTTGCGGGAACCTGTGGATTAGCCTTCCCACAAGAGCTATCCCAAGGCAGGAAAAATCATTTCCTCCTACTTTTCCCACGAATTCTGTTGCAATTTGCAGGACATTATGGGAAATTTGCCACAATATGTGGGACACTTTGGTCCCTCACTGGGATTTTGCAGTCATGCACTACAATAGTTTGAAGCACGAATCAAGATATTCATTTCATATGGTGAAATCTAAGCAGGATGCTTCATGTGGGGACCAGGAGCTTGCCTCTCTCATCCAAACTCATTAGAAATGACAGTATTGTACATTCACATAGTCAGCCTGTGGACTAGAAAGGCATAACCATTAGCTACAGATATCCCTGCTGATTTAATAGTGCTAGATTATTGCAACATCATATATCTGCACTACGGGGGAGGGGAACCAGCTGTAGAACCCAGCCAAAAATGGGTTCTCCCTGTAGAACTGAGCAGAAACTGTTAAGTTCTATTTGGCCTGGTCACAACAGAAGTTCTGAGCTTCAACATGTTTTTTTATTTTATTCCCCTGGTAGACCTAGAAGTAGGGAAAGAATTACTTTCAAACAAAAATCATTATTGTTTACATAGCTGAGGCTTCCATTTAGTTAGGGGAAATAAAACATATTTTAAAAATTAAGTTTCCTTAAAAACAATAGCATAATGGGGGGAGTTGTTTTATTAAGCAGAAAAATGCAGAAACCTAATTTTCAGAAAACCCAAACTGGAGAAGGAAAAGGCTTCAGGAGTTTCATAAAACCTTAACTTTTCCCGAGTTTTCCCTTTAATTCTGCAAGTATATTTTTCTTCTAAAACATATACCAAAGTATTTATGAAAATGTAATAATGTTCCAAGCACACAAGGGGTGCTCCTAAATGTTCTATGTTGGTACTAGAGCTCTGAAAGATTTAGACATTATAACTCAGACAAAAATGACCAGAGTTTCCCACAGGTATAAAATGGTTGGTTCGTAGTGCTACCCATTCAATCTTTTTATTCCTATGGAACTTGTTCATTACAGTGGATGAGGCCAATTTATTAACCATGAAATGGTCAGTCAATCTTGTCATAATATATAGACATGGCCATGGTTCCAGAACAAATAGCTGTAAATAAAACATTTGGTGAAGGCCCATCTACTTTTTTCATAATGTCTTTTTTCCAGATTATGTCTTCTAGATATAAAAAAACTAAGAAAGTACTAACTTGGAATTTTTTTATCTTATTTTCACCTAAGAGGTATTTTGTAGCTAAAAACTAAATACTGACTAATATTTGCAGCATGGAAAAAGAAATAGGGGGGGGGGACAACAAATATGATTTATCCTTCTATTTATACCAGAATCTAGTTGTTTGTTTAACTCGAAGCTTATACCTTGATGAGAGGTCATAAGGGACTATTAATAAATGAAACTGTGCTTGGATTTCTTCCAAAGAGGTCAAAATACAACTGCTTTTTTTTTTTTTTTTTTTTTTTCATCATTAGATCATTAGCCATTTAAGTTGCAAATTGCTATACAATTATGGTTACATCAACTACAAAGCAAATTTGCTTACATAACAATTACTACTAAACCATTAAAAGGCAACATCCCTTTAATAGTTCTAGGGGTGGAAAAAGATTTCAGGACTCTAGACTCTCTCCTAACCTCTACCTCTGAGAATCCCATTCCCTTTAATAACTCAACACAAGTGCTGCCTCCTGTAAGAGTTCTTTCTCAGTCTTCTCTCTCGCTCAGTTGCTACTGCCTTCTCTCAGATAACCTTCTCTTTATTCTGTACTTATCTGGTTTCTACAGATATGTTTACATATACCTTGCCTTCCCTGTAGCATATAAATCCCTTGATAGAAGTGACTATATCTTCATTTTCTTTGTTTTCCCAGCACTTAGCACAGTATTTGGAATACAGCAAAAACTTAATAAATGATTATAGATTTATTGGGATTTTTTTTTCTCTTGGACAGAGATTTGCATTCTATCTTTCCAAGAAATGAGTCACTGAAAAACTGACTACTTATCTAAAAAAAAGTTTGATTGGCATTGGGAGGAAATCTAGACCATCCTTGGAGTTGTGTGTTTTGCCCTTCAATAGAAATGTTTTTGTCTTAGTCATCAAGAAAACTTTCTATACTTTCCATTCTAAGTTGTTTATGCGTTTACATCTTCAGAATGTTGTCAGGCAAGAAAAACACTTCCATTTAAGAGTATGTGTGCTATATCTATATGTATATATAACTAACATATACTAAAGAGTATGTGTACTATATTTACTAGGGGATGTATGTTCTAGATAAAGGAAAAAGTCTGAATAAAGAGAGCATTTCTAGGACTTGCCTACCCTCTAAATATTATATCAGGGTAAAACATTTATACTTCTATAATTATTCCTCCATTTGGAGGCCTTTGTTCCCTCTGAGAGGTCTTAATCAGAAAATAGCCATCAAATACTCTGCAATTTTTAGTGACCATAGTTATGCAATTGGCTTGACATATTTACTAGCCAGAAGACACTAGTTGACTGAGATCACAGAACATGTCATTCATAAATAGACATCTCCATTCAGGACTCTCCATGGTCAATATTAGCAACTTATGTTGCATGCAGCTCTCAAAGGACAAACAATTACTATGACTGAAACCATATAACCTTCTAATATTCCTCCATTATTATTTGTCAGAGAAAGTGAGGGTGTAGTTCTGATTTGCTTGTCAATCCAATTATACCAAACTGTAACCGTTTTGTTATATGCAAAAATATTTGGAAAGCCTCTAAGAAACCTTAACAATGTTGACTGTCATCCTTACAACTAGATCTACAGTCAATAACATAAAGTGCAATTTTATATCACCATCCTCAGTTGTTTATTACATAATAATCCAAGGTTGTTTCAAGACAACATCATTAATCAGCACTAAGTAGACTTTGTGTTGGGGTTTTGTTTTGTTTTTTTTGTTTGTTTGTTTTATTTTTTTTAGAAATGCTGCCCTTTTGTTCTTTTCTATCTCTTACTGGCCTTCAAAATGCAATAGATGTCCAAAAAGTTGTCATTGGCTTATTTAAACTCTCAGAAAGTTGGTTTCTTACAGACTAAAACATCCAGCCGGCTGTAATACTAGTGTCTTACTGGAGTGTCTGAACACTAAAAATTTGGCCCTCTGCTTTTTTGTGCTAAAGCAAAGAGTTCAACTTCTCAAACACATGAAAACAACAGTAATGCCAGAAACTGGCCTCCTTGGTACAGAAAGTCAGACTGCACTACCCTGTCATTCTCCCCAGCTATTTAACTTCGATGACTCATATGTGAACCAAGGCTATTTGGCACATCAACGACTAATTTAAAATGTTCCTAACAAATAGATTTTCTTCTTATTGTTATTTCCAAGTAGCAAGTTGTAAAAGCATAACTACAGGACAGAGTGTAGTAATGCAGAACAAAAATCAAGAGACAAAAATCATGGATTACTTCCTTTGCCACAAAATTCACATGCACACACACCCATCATTCATCAGACATTTTCCAGCAAAGCTACCACAAAGTGAGGCTGAATAAATCCTAATAGCTGAAACTGTGACTTCTTAATATAAAATAGACTATAATAATCACTAAACCATCCAGGTGTAAGCAAAGGTAAACCCAGCCCAGGTCAATAAGACATGTAAATAGTAATTTCCCCAGTGCCTGGGTATAATTTTTTTCTGATCTCTGCATTTGTGAGATGTTAATTCTTCAATATAAATTCCTTATCTGTCAACAAAATTTTGGAAACATATAATTTATTGTATATTCTATTTTGATAAGCCCTGTGAAGATGACAGCTGATCCTGTTTTAAGAAACTTGTCACTCTGTCTCACAAGAAGTCATGCAATACTGAAACCTAATGATGGTTTTTACAACTGTTTTCCAGCATATTTTTACATTGCATGCATTTTCACTTACAGCAAAACCCATGAATCTAGTACTTAACAAGACAGAAAATTAATAATTCAGCTGAACATGTTTAACCAGGTAATGTAATAACATGCTAACTCACTGGCTGAATGAGTTTTATTTTGCTTTCTAGATAGGACTTTCAGGCCATCGTTTTCTGTGACCAAGCCAACATAATATAATAACAAGACCACAAAAAGGTACAATAGCAAACTTCAGGTACCTGATTCAATGCTGAGTTGAGTAGGGAAGGGAAGGGAGGGACAACATAATCACTAAACTGACACTTCATTCTTAACTGATTCCAACATACCTAGTGATTGCAGCCCATATGGTATATACCATACTGATCTGAGATCACTGTGACACATAAGAACAGCAGAAAAAAAAAAAAGTGAAGAATTAAGTGTTAGCCTTCACTTTGAGTTTCGTGGATTTGTGCAAGAGTATTATTTAAAAGTTGTTAATTTCTTTTTATAACAGTTCCCCCTTCCCTTAAGGAAAAAAAAAAAGGAAGAAATTCCTCATAGAAGTGTAAAGGAGATGGCCAAATAAATTGCTAGGCTTCTAAAGATGTGTAAATACTCATTTATGGACTTTTTGAAATTCAGATTATGCAAATATTCATCAAGGACTCTTAAACACACATCATTGATCCAACTACAATAATTGTAGAGTTGGGGGCTCTAGAATGTGCTTGCTAGTACTTAGACAGGACTTTTTAAGTAGTGCTATTTACCTGGCAGGTTATAATGTCTCCATAGGAACAATTATGCCCACTTGTATAATAAATAGGCATTAGACAATTTTCTTTTTTAAAATCTGCATTTTTGAAAGCATGCATGTAAAAATATTCTTGCTTAGTTATTCCTCTACAGAGGCAGAAGTAAAAGTAGAATTTAAAAATCATGGACAATGTCAGCATTCCATTGATTTATTCAGGGTTAACGGATCTCCAAAAACTGGATTGGAAAATTCCCCAGTAAGCAGACCACAGGAGACATCTCTTTTGGCAGTGGCTGGCCACTGCTATTACTGCTATTACCTCCCCTTAAAAAAAGAAAAGAAAAAGTGCAGGTGATCCCACAAATAGCCAGTATCCCTCTGAGGTGGTTTGACACTCTTAACACTTACAATCTAAGTTTTAGACCACAATACTTTACTCAGAAATATGTAATTCTGAAATAAGGAAAAACTATGTATTAATACAAACCCTTAATACTAATATCTTTATACAACAATTCAATGGTTGTCAAAGGAATAATGCATTTTATATAATTTATTGAGGAGGTGAGAGAGAGATGATTTCATTGCTTTAGAACAACTTGGATGAACAACTAGGTCTTATCTTGCAGATATGTGAAACTTGGCTTGTTCCCTTTAATGCATTATAATAAGTTAAATTAAATTTTAAAATAAAGACATTTCATCCTAAAAATCTCTCTTTTACATCTCATGCAGTAATAGCATATGAGATATTATATGAATGTTTTAATATAAAGATATTTTACAATTCTAAATAATGTGTGTCACCTTCACTGCAACAATTTAATTAAAGATGTGAGTTTTAATGTATTCTTTCTAGTTTACTTTCTTCTTAGGCAATCAGTACACTCCTTAGTTCCCTAAATTCATTCATTTAACACATGTTTTATTATCATCTGGAAGCATTTCAATTTTTAAAAGAAATTTTACACTTCACTATGTATTGTATTCACAATTAGATATTCATATGAAAAAGAAAGCCTAAATAAAATATCCTTTTAGATACATTCTATGTATTCTTTCTGTGTGTTTTTTTCACAGAATCTTTTGTATACAATGAGCCCCTGAATGCATAAAGATCACATAGGCATATGAGCAGAATAAAACATATTACAGAATAGAGAATGCAATGTGAAATATTTACATTACATACAAATGACCTTGTAACTGATGAAGGGAAATAGGTTACTTAAGGGCATTCCTAATGTCAATTTGTTTCTGGTTATACCTTTTGTATACTTATAGATAGAAATGCAAAAAAAATATTGAACAGATTTAGATTCCCCTCTCTTAAAAGTGGGTTATTTTGAACGGAACCCAAACATTTGGTTTATAAGGGAAACCCTCCTGAATAAAAACATGAGTTTCTGAATATTACAGGAACCTTTAGATATAATATTTTGATTCAGGAAGCTTACTAGAAACAGGTATCTGTGAGTGAAATTTCTCTTATACTACTTTTTTTTTTAATTAAGAAAGAAAGTGCTTAACAACAGGCATTTGAAATTTTATTAAACATAAATCATTTTTAAAGTAGTGATATTTAATGAACTCAAAAAGGAGTAGTATTGGATCTTCTGTCTGATGGGATAGCCATCTTTTAAATCTCATTACTTGAATAGTACACACACATGAAATCTTTGTATCAGAATTATTTTTACTAAATCAGTATCATGATCCAAAACAAAAACCTATACTGGTCTTTTCTTCCCACTTAGAGACCCTAAAACTATGCAGCCACAACCCAAAAGTGTCATCCCTTGAGAATGAGAATAAAATCAAACCAATCAATCATGCTGAGAATTTCCTAAGTATTTAGCCTACTATTTCTTGTTTTACCATTGCCCAAAATACTGAAATACAGCTACATTCCAATTAATGCAAGTGGTGAAGCTCTTCCCGTGGTTGTATTATTGAAATTCTCACTGCCTATTTCCATTGGCCTGGAACCAATTATCATATTTTACAAAATTATAACACAAATAGTGCAAATTCAAATACATGCAACCACTTCATGGGATTCATATTATTTGCATACTATGTAATAGTAGCATATATAATTCTGTTTGTAGAGTTTATATTGCATTGATTTCCCTAAAATCATTAGATCATAGGTCTTACAGATCTCCTAGACCAATAAGATTTTATTGATAATGGCACTAAAGTCTAGAATAAGTGATTTATCCAGGATCACACAAGGAGTTAGTAGCAGAAATAAAAAATTCAAATCTAAGTCCTCATAACATCTAAGATTTCATGGTCTCCTGATTCTTCTACTTTGCTAACCATTCTATCTCCATTTTTTTCATCATCTTTTTTCCTTTCTGGACCCTTAAGGTGTCTTAAGAGTAAATGTGTAAATTTCTACCCTTAGCTCCTTTCTCTTCTCTTTTTAACAGATCTCTTGATAACCTCATTCATTACCAAAGCTTCATTTGTCACTTCTATACAGATGAATTATACATTTGCATGAATGTGTGTATGTGTATATATGTATCTATACAGACACACACACACAGACATATATATATATATATATATATATATATATATATGTCAGTTATAGTTATGTATCTCTAGCCCTAATCTCTGTGCGTCTGTCTCTCCCTCTCCCTCTCCCTCTCTCTTCTTTACTCCTCTTCCTCTTCCTCTTCTTCTTCTTCCTCTTCTTTCTCACTCTCTTCTCTCTCTCCCCTCCCTTTTTCCCTCTCCTCCCTCCTCTCCTTCTCTTTCTCAACTCTAAACTCAAAATTTCAAATTTCTTATAGGACACTTCCACATTAATATTTCATCAGAATAGCAAATTCAGCATGTCAAAGTTATTGTTATCATTATTTCTCTGTCTCTCTGTTTATGTGTCTCTCACACACATACCCCTTATTTTGACATGCACAGACATATGTATATAAAGAAAGACAGACAGAGGCACAGAGACAGAGACAAAGACACATACATACAGAGAAAGAGAGAGATAGAGACAAAGAGAGAGACAGAGAAGAGATAGATAGAGACAAAGAGAGACAGAAAAAGAGATAAAGCTCCAGCAAGCATTACCAAAGTTTCACATATCTTGATTTCATATCATCTTCAGTAAATTATTGAATTCTGTCAATTCTACCATGCTATTTTTCATATCAATCTCTTTTATCTCTGTTTCTACTATTTTGATCTCATTACTGCCTCATTATAAGCTAATCTTGCTTTTCTTTTTCTTTTCTTTTCTTTTCTTTTTTTTTTTTTTAAGGGTAGACAAACCATTTTATTTTCCTCTGATTAGTTCTGGAATGTCAATGGACAGATTTTTCATGGGTTTTAGAGGGGATGGGGGGGGGGGCAACATCACCAGGTTTGGAGCAAGGTAGAGTTGTCCAATCATTACGTGCCTCCCCAGATTGATTCCTCACTACCTTGCTATAGATCATGGAGCTTACACAGTAATATAGTTTCATGTACATGTTTGGGCAGCATGTAGGAATAAAAAACTCTGGCCTCAGACATGTCCCTGATGGCTGTAGCTTCCACAATGCTGTGGATCACGAACTTCTTGATGGCTCTGTCTTTGGACACACAGCAGATGCAGTCAGCCGAAGGGTGGCACATGGCCACAGCCCTTCTTGACACCTACTTTGCTTCTCCTCTTCTTCGTCATCTCATAAACTGGGAACTGAAAAAGGCTAAACTAATCCTTCCCATGTGTTGATTTGGCCATACATTCCTCAAAAAATCTTTAGTGGTTCTCTTCCAATACTAAGGCAGAAGAAGTCTGCCATTCTTAACACCACGAACACCAGCCATCCACTGACACCCATAAATATAAACTAATTTATTTAGAATCTAATTCTTTATGTCTAGATCATGAACCCGTTTTGACCTTATCTTGATATATAGTATTAGGTGTAGGTCTATGCCTAGTTTCTGCCATACTAGTTTCCAATTTTCCAGGAGTTTTTGTCAAATAGTGAATTCTTATCCCAAAAGCTGGGATTTTAGGGTTTGTCAAACACTAGATTGCTATAGTTATTGCTTATTTTGTCCTGTGAACCTAAACTATTCCACTGATCAACTTCTCTATTTCTTGGCCAGTACCAAATGATTTTGATAATCACTGATTTATAATAGTTTTAGATCAGATACAGCTAGGCCATCTTCATTTGATTTTCTCTTCATTAATTCCCTTGAAATTCTTTACCTTTTGTTCTTCTAGATGAATTTTGTTGTTATTTTTTTCTAGGTCATTAAAATAGTTTTTTGGAGAGTCTAATTGGTATATGACTAAATAAATAGATTACTTTAGGTAGTATTGTCATCTTTATTATATTTGTTTAACATATCCAAGAGCACTTGATATGTTTTCAATTGTTTAGATCTAATTTTATTTGGAAAGTGTTTTGTAGTTTTGCTCATATAGTTCCTGACTTTCCCTTGGCAGATAGATTCCCAAATATTTTGTACTATTAACAGTTATTTTAAATGGAATTTCTCTTTGTATCTCTTGCTGTTGGATTTTGTTAGTGATGTATAATAATGCTAATGATTTATGTGGATTTATTTTGTATCCTATAACTTTGCTAAAATTGTGGATTATTTCTAATAGATTTTTAGTTGATTCTCTATGGTTCTCTAAGTATACCATCATATCATCTGCAAAGAGTGATAAATTTGTTTCCTCATTACTTACTCTAATTCCTTTAATCTCTTTTTCTTCTCTTTTTTTGCCAAAGCTAGCATTTATAACATTTTATTGAATAGTAATGGTGATAGTGAGCAACCTTGTTTCACCCCTGATATTATTGGGAATGGTTCTAATTTATCCTCATTACATATGATGCTTGCTGATTGTTTTAAATAGATGCTACTGACTGTTTGAAGTAAAAGTCCATTTATTCCTATGCTCTCTAGTATTTTTAATAGGAATGGGTGTTGGATTTTATCAAATGTTTTTTTCTGCAGCTATTGAGATAATCATATGTTTTTTGTTAATTTGGTGATTGATATACTCAATTATGCTAATAATTTTCTTAATATTGAACCAGCCCTTCATTCCTGGTATAAATCCTACTTGGTTGTGGTGTATTATCCTGGGGATGATTTCCTGTAATTTCTTTGCTAATGTTTTATTCAAGATTTTTGCATTAATATTCATTATGGAGATTGGTCTATAGTTTTCTTTCTCTGTTTACATCCTACCTAGTTTAGGTATCAGTACCAGGTCTGTGTCATAAAAGGAATCTTGTAGGAGTCCTTCACTTCCCTATTTTTTCAAATAGTTTATATAGTATTGGAGTTAATTGTTCTTTAAATGTTTGGTAGAATTCACCAATAAATCCACCTGGTCCTGGGGATTTTTTCTTAGGGAGTTGATTAATAGCTTGTTCTATTTCTTTTTCTAAAATGGGACTGTTTAAGTAATTTATTTTCTCTTCTGTTAATCTGAGCAATCTATATTTTTGTGTATATTCCTCCATTTAACTTAGATCGTCAAATTTATTGGCATAAAATTGGGCTAAGTACCTCCTATTTATTGCTCTAATTTCCTCTTCATTGGTGGCAAGTTCTCCCTTTTCATTTTTAAGACTAACAATTTGATTTTCCTCTTTCCTTTTTTATAATCATATTAACTTAAGGTTTATTTATTTTGTCGTTTTGTTTTTTGTTTTTTTTTCATAAAACCAACTCAGTTTTATTTATCAATTCAATAGGTTTTGTTGTTTTTTTACTTTCAATTTTATTGAACTCTCCTTTTATTTTTAGAATTTCAAGTTTGGTATTTGATTGGAAGGATTTTAATTTATTCTTTTTTTAGCTTTTTTAGTTGTAAGCCTAATTCATTGATCTTCTCTTTCTCTACTTTAAGCATTTAGAGATATAAAATTTCCCCTTATTACCACTTAGGTTGCATCCCACAAATTTTGGTATGTTGTCTCATTATTTTCATTCTTTTGGATGAAATTATTGATTGTGTCTATGATTTGCTGTTTCACCCATCCATTCATTCATTAGGGTGAGATTATTTTGGTTTATTTTCTCCTGGCTTTTTGTTGAATGTAATTTTTATTGCATTGTGATCTGAAAAAAAAAATGCATTTATTATTTCTGCCTTTCTACATTTGATTTTAAAGTCTTTATGTCCTAATATATGATCATTTTTTGTATAAGTTCTATGAACTGCAGAAAAGAAAGGGTACTCCTTTCTGTCTCCATTCAATTTTCTCCAAAGATCTATTATATCTAGCTTTTCTACTATGCTATTTATTTCTTTAACTTCTTTCTTATTTATTTTGTGGTTTGATTTATCTAATTCTGAGAGTGTGAGGTTGAGATCTCCCACTGTTATAGGTTTTGCTGTCTGTTTCTTCTTGTAGCTCTCTTAACTTCTTCTTTAGGAATTTAGATGGTATACTACTTGGTGCATATATATTTAATATTGAGATTCTTCATTATCTATGGTACCCTTTAGCAAGATATACTTTCCTTCCTTATCTCTTTTAATTAGATCAATATTTGCTTTTGCTTGATCTGAGATCAGGATGGCTACCCCTGCTTTTTTTTTTTTTTTTTAATTTCACCTGAAGCATAATAGATTCTGCTCTAGCCTTTTACCTTTACTGTGTGTGTATTGCTCTGGTTTAAATGTGTTTCTTGTAAAGAACATATTGTAGGATCCTGGCTTTTAATCCAGTCTACTATTCATATATGATTTATGGGAGAGTTCACTCCATTCACATTTACAGTTTAAACTACTAATTCTATATTTTATGCCATCTTATTAACAGCAAATTATACTTTTCTCTTTCCTTTTCCCCTTTCAATCCTCCCCAATATTTTATTTATGAGCACTATTTGCCTCAAGCAATCCTACCCCTTTGAAATCCTCCCCTTTTCTTATACTTTTCCCTTACTATTTCTGTTTTTCCTTTTATTTAGCCTACCCCTTCCCTTTTCCCCTTTCCCCTCCCACTTTTTTATAAAGTGAGAACTGTTTCTTGATTAAACCAACTATATCTAATATTCTTTCTTTGAGCAAATCTGATGAGAGTAAGATTCACACAATATTCATCACCCTCCTTTTCCCCCTCAATTATAATATGTTCTCTTTGCCTCTTCCTGAGATGTAATTTCCCTCATTTTACCTCCATTTTCCCATTTTTTCTGGTAAAATCTTCTTTTCACATCTAGTTTCTTTTTTATATTATAACAGTAAAATCAGATTGTACATGTGACTCTCTATGTATACTCATAATAGAAATATAGTTCTCAAGAGTTTTTTTTTCTTTTTACCTTTTTATGCTTCTCTTGAGTTCTATATTTGGAGATCACATTTTTTTATTTAGCTCTATTCATCAAAAATAAATGGAATTCACAAGTTTCATTGAATGTCCATCTTCTTTCCTGAAAGAAAATGCTCAGTTTTACAGGGTAATTCTTGCCTGTATATCAAGTTCCTTTGCCTTTCAGATTATCAAATTCCAGGCCCTTTGATCCTTAAAGTGTAAGTTGCTAGGTCCTGAGTTGCAAGGTCCTTTATTGTGGCTCCTCAGTATTTGAATTGTTTCTTTCTGGCTGTTTATAATATTTTTTCCTTGTTCTAATAGTTCTGAAATTTAGCCATGATATTCCTTAGGGTTTCAATTTTGGGGTCTCTTTCAGGAAGTGTTTAGTGAATTCTTTCAATGATTATTTTACCTTCTGATTTTATGACATCTGGGCAGTTCTCTTTGATGATTTCCTGAAAAATAGTGTCTAGGCTCTTTTTTTTCATCATAGTTTTCAGGAAGTCTAATAATACTTAAATTGTCTTTCCTAGATCAATTTTCCAGATCTGTTTTTTTCCCAATTAGGTACTTTAAATTTTTTTCTATTTTTTTTTTGGTTTTGATTGACTGACTCTTGTTTTCTCATTGAATCATTCATTTCCGTTTGTTCAGTTCTGAATTATAGTGATTTTCTTCATTTACTATTTTTACTTCTTTTTGTATTTGTCCAATTGAATTTTTAAATGAGTTGTTTTGTTCTATGGAATTTTTTTTTCAATTTCACAAATTCTGTTTTTTAAGGAGTTATTTTCTTTTTTCATTTTATCAAATCTATCTTTTAATGAATTATATGCCTTTTTCAAACCCTCTTGCAAAGTTTTCATTTCCTTTCCCCATTTTTCTTCTAGCTCTCTTTTAAGATCCTTTTAATTTTTTCTAGGAGAGCCTTGTGTGATGTGGACCACGTTATATCACTTTTTGAGGCTTCATCTGGAGATGATCTGCTTTTAGTCTCCCCAAGGTTTGAAATCTGTTTTTTTCAATCACCATAAAAGCTGTCTATGGTCAGAGTTCTCTTTACTTTTTTATTCTTTTTTTTTTTTTTTAATTCAGGTTTGCTTTTAGGGCAGGGGAGGTTTTCCAGGCTTTCTCTACAAGCAGTGGCTTTCTCTATAAGCAGCTATGGCTGTGCTGGGTCAGTGCTGACTCACTCCTAGTGCTGGTGGGTATGGCCAGGTCCTGTGAGATTCTGGCGTTTTGGGGTTCACTATCTTTTGTGTTTGTGTTGGATGTTTTATAACTTCTCTGCTAATCTACTGGCTTGCAACCAGAGAAAAGTGGCCAACACTGCTACTATGGATTCCTCCTTGTAGATTCTCTACCACGTGGAATCTGCACTGCTCCTGTGGAATCCAGGACACTGGGCTGTCTGCACTGGCATCTATGCTCAGCCTGCTTGCATTTGGCTGCCTCTCTCCTGTTTTAAATTGAAACAGACCTTTTTTGGCAATTTTTGAAATTGTTTTCTACTGGTAATTTGTTGCACTTCATGGATTCTGCCTGTCCAAAGATAATTCAGAGGTTGGATTTGCTAATCAGTCTGAGGGTTATAGAAGAAGGTCAGAAAGAAACATGAATCCTCTCCACCATCTTGGCTCAGCCCACCCATTGGCAAATTTATTATATTAGTTTTTATTATATTAGCTGGTTCTAGTTTATTCCCATTACATCTGATGCTTGCTGATGACTTTAAATAAATGCTATTGAACATTTTAAGAAAAAGTCCATTAATCCCTATTCTCTCTAGTGTTTTTAATAGGAATGAGTGTTGGATTTTGTCAAATGCTTTTTCTGCATCCATTGAGATAATCATATGATTTTTGTTACTTTGGTTATTGATACAACCAATTATGCTAATGGTTTTCCTAATATTGAACCAGCCCTGGTACAAATCCTACTTTGTCATATTATATTATCCTGGAGATAACTTGCTGTAATCCCTTTGCTAATATTTTATTTAAGATATTTGCATCAATATTCATTAGGAAAATTGGTCTATAATTTTCTTTCTCTATTTTGACCCAACCTGGTTTAGGTATCAGTACCATGTCCATGTCATAAAAAGAATTTTGTAGGATTTGTTGTTGTTTGCTTGCATTTTGTTTTCTTTTTCATTTTTTCCCTTTTTGTTCTGATTATTCTTGTGCAGCTATCAGATCACTTGCTGAATGGGCAAATGGAGGGAAAAAATTAAAATACAGGGTTTTAGAAAATTATTCATGTATGTATTTTGAAAATAAAAACCTTCAATTTAAAAAAAAAGAAATTTCTAGCCTTTTCTTTTCTGCAATCTTTCTCCAGAGGAAACTTCCATTCTTACCAGGAAAGGTAGCCTTTCTCTAAGAGAGGAAATACTAGGGTTATAGGGGAGAAATAAATCTATCTGCTCCCTTAAATATTGTTTGCCTATGGTATATGATCAGGTTCTGTTTGGCTTCTAATCACATTGTCATTTTGAGGGGGAGAGGGGATCTCAAGCCCTATATCCAAGGTTTGACCCCTTTTTTAACCTAATACCAGTTCCATATTAAACACATGTAGGAAAAAAAAAAACTATTCAAATGATAGTAAAACATAAGTCAGAAAATGTATACATAGGAAAATATATGTCTGACCCCTATAAAGAGTGAAGTGAGGTTCCTGAATCTCACCCAAGGAGAAATTCCCTAAAGTCTCTAGAGTAGTAAGCAAAGGCCCCTTCTTGCCTTTAAATCTATGATCTTATGATTCTATCATTTGCCTGCCAAAAAAAATGATAGAATCATAAGATGTATTGAAATTGACTAAAGACAAGTAATAACTCCTCATGTGTCCTTGGGTTCATAACAAAATACAGACCAGTTTGCAATCTAGAAATCTAATGAAGAGCCAAGTGAGAGTAATTCCCACCAAATATTGAGAGGGAAGCATTTGGGGAAGGAACAAGAGAAAGGAAAAAACCTTTTATCTCCTGTCCACCAGTTTAACCAAAGGAGGACCTTGTGAACATCAAAAGGCACAAGGATTTGGACTTCTCTTTAGAATATTAACAATGCTGAGTAATAACAATGCCAGGGTATAATCTGTCAATAGCCAAGATTAATTAGCTACATTTCTGTCCCCATTGTGCCCTCAAAAACCTGATCATCCTGCAAGATCACATTAGCCTTGGTACTAATACTTATCCTCTGACTGGAAGATGGAATGGTGAGCTCTTCTCAAAACATACATTTAAGAAAAGTACTCAGGTAAGCCACTTCTTCATTTCCTCGTAGGAAGGATTTCTTTAGACTTCATCATATTGCCCCTTCCCTTTGTGTGTTGCTTTCTCCTACTAGGCTATAAATACCTGACTTCTGGATCCCATGAATAACAAGATGAAGGACTACATATTTTCTCTGATCTTTATGATTCTTCAAACTTTACCCAAAAAAGAAATTGTGTGTCAAAGCTCAAGGGATTTAAGATGCATCTATGATCTAGATCACACAGAATCCAAAAGAGGACTTTAAAAAAAAAATGAATTGACAATCACTATCTCTGAGCTCACATAAGGCTGCTCTAAATGACACAAGGATCCTACACATGACTTTTAACAAAACCTCACACCACACCATAGTACTGCTTCCATGTTTCCAATATCAAGGAGAACACAGATCCGGAATGCCAAAGTTTCCTCAGACATCCAACACTGGAGCAGATAAGTCTATAACCAGTACTACAAAGCTCTGGAATATTTGTGCTGGGGCAGACAACTCTATAGAATAATGCTGCAAAACCCCAAATTGCCATTCCTGTGGAAGACAACTTTGGAGCACTAGTGCATCAGAGAAGGACCAGAAAACTAAGAATCAGAGGGAGCAGGATAGGATGTCAGGATAAAACAATGCTTTGGGACAGTTGTATAATATTCTGCTAAGCCTGAGGGGCAAAAATCTCAGTATCCATCTGTATAGCCAAAAGTAATTTTGGTTTAAGATCTAGGCTGATGAACTACAGGTCAACAGACGCAGAGACAAAGGCTAGTGAGCAACCAGACTTGTTGCCCAGTATGGGAGGAAGCTAAGATGCTTTGTAAAAACCCAGAGAGGACAACCAAAAAGTGAGGAATAGTGAAAAATTAGAAAGAAGAAGAAGAAAAAAAAAAGATTACAATTATCAAATAGTTACACAAAAGAAAATTCAAAAACCTTTAATATATGCATATAAATCAACAGGGAAATTTTTAACTACAGAAAGAAATATAACTTCAGATGTAATCAACAAATAAAGACTGCAACAAAAAATGAGAAAAAAAAAAGAAAAAATGATTCAGTGAGACCGAACTTTATGGAAGATGAAAATACTATGGAACCACAACATACTTCTTGAGTAATTCAAAAAAGAAATCAGAATTATGACAATGAAATGTATGAACTGCACAGCAAAATCTATGAGCAGAAACAGAAAAGCTAGAATCTCCAATAAGTCTCATAAAAAAAAAACAAAAGAGAAAACAGTAGATTGAAAATGCAAATATATAGAAGTGAAATAATCTAATAAACAAAAAACCAATAAGATTATAAGAAAATATGTTCATTAGGCAAGGAATACATTCTGGTTTCAAAGACAGGATGTGCTAAAGTTTCTAAGGATGATAGTTCTAGAAGAATATGACAAGATAAAATAATCAGTGATAATAGAGATACCTTTAAAAAAAGATTAAAGTAACTAAAAGAGCATAGAATTATACTTATAGGCAGAAGAAAGGGGAAATAAGAACTTTCAAAAATATTAATGACAGAATGAGGAAAGCATAAGCCTCACTATAATAACTTTAAATGTGAATGGATTAAATAATCCAATAAAGGTGACAGATTGAATAAGAAAACAAAAACTTACAGTCTGCTGCTTACCAGAAACATATTTGAAAAAAACAAAAACAAAAACAAAGATATACAAAATAAAAAGAGGGGTAGAAAAAATTTATTCTGCATCAAGTAAATCCAAAAAACCAGGAGTTGCAAATGCTGACAAATAATAAACACCATAATTCAGGAAATGAAAGAGAAAAACTATAGAACATGTCAACACAGAAAATTAAATACCAATTTTAAAAATTAATATATCACCTCCAGAAAAGTAGAAAAAAAGTTTGCAAATTATAAGATAACATAGTAGTTAAATTAATGATTCATAAGGAACATGTTCTTCAAGAAATCAGTTAAAAGACCTTCAATTTCAAAGGAAAAAAAAATATTGTAATACAAAACTATTCTGCAGTGACTAGAAAGTATAGGAAGGAATGGAATAATATGTTCTCAAGTATAATACAGCTTAACTGAATGTTGCCCAGCATAACCTAGCCTGAAAATTTTACCTAAACCATAAGTGAAATATATATATGTATACATATATATATATATATATATATATACACACACATTCAATAATAACGAGGCTTTTAAAACATTTTTAGAAAGTCAAAACTAAAAGATTACTAAGTAAACACCTGAAACAAAAGAAATATATGAAGAATGACTACATACATTAACAAGGACAGCACTAGCAACAAAGTGACAGAAAAAGCACAATTCTTCTCTCTAAATGTAAAGTTGAAGAAAAAAATCTAGTGGAGGTAACAATGAAGATGCAGGTCTGGGGACATTATGGATAAAACTTAAATTTTGCCCTGCCTACAAGTAAAATCAATGATTTTTTTTTTTTTTTTTTTTTTTTTTGCTTATTTGTTTTGTATTGTTTACATTACAAAGTAGGAGAATACATAAAAGGATAGGAGGGAACAGGGGGAAAGGGGAGAAATGTATGACAAATGCAGCGCTAAATTATTAGAAAGCTAGTAATGAGAGGTGGGGTTGATCCAATGGTCTCCGAAAGAGAAAAACTTATAAGGGAGTGAATGAGGAGGAAGGAATGACTGAAAAGAGAATGGAATAAAGGAAGGAGACCTGTTCTAGTTCTGGGAGAAAGATCCACTGATAAATGTTCTTATGGGTGAAGAGAAAGAGATGAGCACTTTGGATTATATGTGACCTGGGGATTTTTGTACTTGAAAGTCCATTTTTCCTGAGGGGAGGGATTGGAACTCCTTGAACAATTAGCACCTAGAAGAGTGGAAGAACATGAAGCAGGGAGGAGATGTCCAGGAAAATTGGGAATGGGGATAAGTAATCAGGGAGATCATTGAAAGGCTGCATAATCAGAGATGTGATATGAGAGGGACTCTATCATGAGACATTATTTTCTCTGACACCTGCAATGATTAACATTATTTTAGAAGTACAACACAATGAGAAAAGAAATTAACAGGACAAGCTATGCAAAATAGTGGCAAAAAATGGCCTAGATGGAAAAGCCTAGAGTGGATGCCTTGACATTTTGATTACATAAGAAATATGAAAAATAGAAATAGAGCAAATTATAGCAAATTATAGGGGTCATGAATCCGAGAATGAGGCTTTTAGAGGAGACTAATAAAAAGGTGGAAAATTAAGGGAGTGAGAAAGATCCATTTTTGGAAAGGGGTACAAAAATGAAATTTAAAAGAAAAACTAATGAATAGAACTAGTTGAAAAATAAGAAAAGAAGGGACATCTATTGATTAATTAGAAGAGAAAAGGAGGGAAGGAATTATGTAATCAGATAAAAGTAGGAAAGAAAAGGAATTAATAAGCAACACTGCAAAGGGAAAGAAGTAACAAATAAGGAAAGAATCAAGAGTGAGAGGAAAAATCAGTGATAATAGACATACCTTTAAAAAAAAGATTAAGGTAACTAAAAGAGCCTAGAATTGTATTTATAGTAGAAGAGAGGGGAAATAAGAACTTTCAAAAACATTTGTGACAGAAGGAGGACAATATATTATAATTTTAAACCTGAATGGATTAAATAATCCAATAAAATGGGAGAAAAGGTGACCAAATGAATAAGAAAACAAAAATTTACAATCTGCTGCTTAACAGAAACACATTTAAAAATCCAAGAATGTACAAAACAAAATAGAGGGGGAAGGGGAAATTTACTCTGCAGTAAATAAATCCAAAAAAACCACGTTGCAAATATGCTGACAAAGCAAAAACATCCAAAAAATTTAAGGGGGCAAACAAGGAAACTATATTATACTGAAAGGAACCATAGGCCAAAAATCATTATCAGATAAAGAGGGCAGATACTTTCTTCTTTTTTCATATTTATATCATCAAAATTTAGCCCAAAGCCTGGCACGAAGTAGGTATTTAATGAAAGTTTATGAATTCTGACTCTGACAAACTAAAAACAATGAAAAAAGGACAGCTTTAAAATTCTATATAGATAGAACTCAGCAGGAAACTATATTATGCCAAAGAAGAACTTCATGATTAGGAAAGGGGAACAAGGAACTATGAATTACTCTTTTGTCTCATGTGTTCTCTAAGCTTGAGCTCATTTTCCATTGGTCTCTATGTATTTATGTGAAAGCATGTCCCTAGAATGGGAGGATATTTAATACCAATTTTTCTTACTCTACCATCATGATAAATAATTTTTTCTAATGAAAATTTCCTGGATAATTGATATCAACTGATAATCAGTGGGGTAAGGAGAGTTACTGGAGTCTCATGAGTTTGATAATTAGAAAACCAACCCCTGAACTATCTTTTCAGGTTAACCCCAGTATCTAGGGGTAAAGAGTAGATAGTCCTGCTCTGGTCATCTAAACTTAAACTATTAGTGAACTGTTGGGAGACTGAGCCTAAAGTCTGTGCTACATGTATGTCAGGTTATAACCAAAATTGCTTCATAAACTTTATTCACTTTGATCTACTGGGAAGATAGTTTAATACAAATAGAACAGAACAAGATTGACTCTGAAGCAGAGGTCTTGACACTTTATGCCTGTGTCACTTGGGAAGAATCATTTAATCTCATAGAGTCTCATCTGTTTAGATTTAGATTTGGGTAGTCTTTGAGCTCTGTTCCAGCTCAAGAGCTATAATCCTACAATTCTATGATCCTTAAAACAGTCTTGCAAGATAAGTAGGACTGGGTGAAATAGATAGGATTGGGATTATAACCATGAGGTTATTGAGGTATCAAGAGTTTAAATAATTTGGTCAAAGTCAAATGACTAATAAATGATGGAGTTGGAATACAAAACCAATGTCTTTTCATAGTTAATTCAATGTATTTTTCTCTATGTCATGCTGCCTGTAGGGTTCAATAGAGTAACTAATTGTGCAGTCTTTTCCAGTGACTTTTCTCACTTCCAACATCTAACAATTCCTACTCATAAAATATCTAATTAACCTAGTTGCCTATTGAATCTGCAAAGTGATAGAACTATTAATATGCACAATTTGGGGATGTTCCAGCCTTCTCTCACCCCAGCTGATAATGCTATCCCCCACCTCATTTTTTTTTGTTTGTATATAAGTAGAATCTCTCCTTCCTCTAAGAAAGTTTAATAACAATAACAATAATAATAATAATAATAATAATCACTTCACATCTTCTGAGAATAATAATGAACGTCCTCTCTCCCAGAAAAGTTTGATGATAATAACTAGAAGAAATCTCTTCTTCCTTAGGAAAAGATAATAATGAATAATAATTATAATGAACCTTCCCCCAGGAAAATGGAAGATAGAGAAGGAAGAACCTTTACTCCTCTCAGGAAAATATAAGCTCCTTGAAGGCAGGGACCATTTTTATTTTTTAATCTTTAAATTGCTTGCTTAAGGCTTTCCCTAGAGTGGGCATTTAATAAACATTTAGTGATTAAAGTCCAGGTTTATAACACTGAATTAATTCTTTCTATAACCTAATCAATATTTTGTTTAAAAGTAGTCAGAAGCATAAAACTAGTTTACTAATGATTACTCAGTTTAGTACTGCAACAAGCAAAAGAAAAGCAGTACATTTTGTTTTTAAAAATTTTACTATCAAACAATAGCGGCATAAAATCAGAAAGATATTTTATACATACATATAAAGTGTGTTAAACTTCAAAAAATAATTCTGAGAACAAAGGTCAAATACTATGCCAATTGCAAAATATCATGTAGTAAGCTGGCACTATGTCCTTAGGGCGAAGGTTAATCCTAAATACAAAACATGAGCTCTATTATTAGCATTTTCTATTCCTAATCCTGTTAAATTTCTACTCTCCTAAAGGCCTGGAGATTCATAGACTCAGTACACAGGTCAGATGTTTTTCATATGGTAGGGTATTTCCAATTCAACTTTGTTCCTTGATGAAAAATGAGAAAGAGAGATACACACATACAAAGAGAAACAGACAGACGGACACACAGACACAAACACACACACACACACACACACACACACACACACACACACACAGAAAGAAAACAATCAAAACCCTAATCAATTTATCCTAATTTTTATCAAAATGAAAATATTTATGGAGGAAGGGAAGTGAGTGGGAAATATGCTGGAATTTCACTTTGTCATACTACTTTAAATTAAGTCAGACTAGTCATGTGGCTTTCAGAAGTACAATGGCAATGTGGCTAATAATTTTAGCTGAATTCATAGTAACTATAATCCCTATTGTACAATCCTGACATTTGAAGCAGAAAACTTAGTATTGCTAGAATCTTGTCATCAAGGGCTTCCATAAGCTTAAATATTCCATCCCCAAGAATATACTTCAGGAATGATATAAAATGTCCTTTGAGTAGATAAAATAAGAGAAGTCATCCATCTTATAAAATTCATAAGTTTTTACTTTCCTAGTTGGTATAGTCTACTTGGCAAATCAGTGGAGTTCTTTGCTTCATCAAATTACACACAAAGTGAAAACAATGCATTTGTCTGAAAAAGAAGCACATGACAAGAGCATGGGTGTTTTCAAGAAAAAGTAGCTACTGAACAAAGGACCTGCCCTGCATGTATTTTGCTAGAGATGGAAAAACTAGAACTAGAATGTGAGTGCAGAAGCTTTGATCTATATGATAAGAGTTTAGTGGTCCCTTTGTTCTTTTTTTTTAAATCACTGTACAATTTCTAAAGGTAACTTAGAGATTCATATCTTTCCTGTGGTCCCTACACCTTCACCATGGCAAATCAGATGTTTTTGTGGTATATAATGACTTTTCACATGCATAGTATGAGCCAATCTACCCTAATTCTTTTTTTCTTTCTCTCAACACTCAAATTTATCCCTCAATCCCTGCCCCAAAAAATGCCATTGTAAATTAGTTCCTAATTGTGGATGGTGGCAGCCAAAGTAGAATCAAGTTCCTCTAACTGTGAATTTATTTATTAAATATTCTCTTTATGGATTAAGATCTTTTGCAATTCTTAAAAACTTTGTAAGTAATGCATAGTTTGGAAAAATCCAAACCTTCTGTATGGAGTAGAAAGTGCTACCCTCCATGGTACTAAAGACCGGAACTGAGATCACTTTCAAATTAAAGGACCTATAAAACATCTGTAGTACTCTGATAATTTTAAATCACTTTCCACTGCCTAGGTCCAGATTCCCTATCACTTTCAAGCTGAAACACTTATGATAAATTTGAAGGACTCTAATAATTTCAAATCATTGTGTACTGCACATGCCCAGAACCTTGATCACTTCCAAATTCAAGGGCATATAAAAATTTGAAGAGCTTCAATTATTTTAAATCACCATGTGCAGCATATAGAGTGATTTTAAATTGTTGTAGTGCCTCACATTTTTTTAAGCACTTCAGTTTGGAATGGAGTCAAGCTGCATTCCAGCATAGCAGTTCAAGGAAGCATATTGGACTGATTTGAAATCATAACACTCATCAAAAATAGAAATTTATATACCTTCTCCCACCTACCCACCCCCCAAAAATTGAGGAAATGGCAAAAAAAAAATTGCCAAGGTTTTAAATAAAATTTACTTTTCTCTCTTCACTTAAAAAGAAGAGAAGAATTGAGGTGTCTACTAGACCAGGCCAGAGCCTAAAGATCCAAAGGAATTTAAAAAGTGAGGAGTAATTTTCCTTAAAGTTCTAGCACAATGAGATAAAAGAAACACAGCCAAGGAAGTGGAAGAAGGCTCTGAAGGCACAGCAGGCAAATTCATCCACTCCTACAAGCTGAATTTTAATGGAAGTGGCATTTCAGTGATCATGTTTTTCCTTGCCTCAATTTGCCCAGTAAAGGATAATTTTGTGATTTCCTGTCTTTTGAAGCATGATTATTTCACATTATGTTTTTACTAACTGATGGTATTTGCTTCCCCACCCCTCTGCCTCTCTAAGCTTCTTTTTTTCCCCTCTATTCTCTTTGTTTGGTTGTGGGAAGGGGGAATACAGACATTTTACCCAGCATAAAAACCAGAATGTATTAGGTTAGTTTTCAAGAACTTAATCTTTACAGGACCTAAATATTATATCAAGACAAACTATTTAGGATGGTCTTTCTCAAAAATTTTCCATCTCCTCATTTTGTTCCACAATAAATAAAAACTAGACCCCCTTCTACCACAGACACACACACACACACACACACACAAATATAGATCCTGGAAAGCACCAAAACAAATCAACAACAACAAAGGTTATATTTTTGTTGCCTTTGGGCTTTCATGTATATTTGGCCTGGCACTGCCCAGAAAACAGGGCATTCTTCGCAATTCTGCTTCAGTGAAAACATACTGTCCTGTAGTTAGTAGGAAAAAGGGGGGAAAGAGCCTGAAGGCACTGGAATAATTAAGCGAATGCAGTGACAGCTGTGGCAGGTCCCGGGCAGGACTGGCTCCACTGAGCTGAATTAATGACATCAACAGCCCAGCATCTCCATTAACATTTGATCATTAATTATTACCCTCTGACAGTAAGATCTGAAACCTCCTTATGAGTAGTCTCTTATTAATCTACCTTACCTGCCCTAAAAATTGAGCATCTCTCTCACCTCAGTGGAAGTAATCTTGCCCCTTTCCCCCATACTATACCTTTTTTTTCTTTAAAAATCAGCAATTGTTTATTTTGCCATAGCAAACAGAGATGGACACCAGTTATGTGTCCTTGGAATAAATGACCAGATTTCACTTTCTCAGAAGAAGCATTTTCATTTCAAAAAGTAAGTAAACATATCTGATTATGTCACAAAGGCTATTAGTTATCTAGTTTGAGTGTGGTTAGAGTTAGGGAAGGGGGCACCCTGGCATTCAATCTCCTAGAAGGGCCTCCCAGGACAATGCATGAGTAAATAAGTCACAATGTCCTCTTACCTTGTGATGCCTAGGACAAACCAGCATGTGAGTTGTCAGATGGCAGTTGGAATGCATCCGTTTACAACAGCTTATTTCAGATTCCAATTATTGGAGATATGATCAGTGTGTTAAACTGCCTTCTCAATTCTACAGACACTTAATGTTTCCTTGGCTCAAAACCCTAAGAAAACATATAATAAGTACATATTTTTTAAAAAGGAAAACAGCAGTGAAAAATGCATCCAGTATTCATTCCAGGGCCTTTTTATCCTTTTAACTCATGTTCTTTTCACTTTAAAATGAGGAATAATTATAATACATATTTTGGGGAAATAAAATTACAGATTATATTGGTTCTCCAAATGTTCTTGGTAAACTTTTACATCCAACTTTGAAGTATAAAACTTATTTATAAATAGGAAAATATTAGGGGAAGGAGTAAGGGATAGTTGAAAGATAAATGTGCAGTTTCTCAGCAGAGTAATATGGCCAAGTAAGGCTTTACTTCCTCACAAGCTTCTAACCCTCATCATAGGAGAGGTTTGTTGTATAAGATTGACTCTGATCTGAGATGTAAGGTCTCTGAAATGCTGACATTCTTGATAAGATATATAAGAATAAGATACCCCAAGACAGGAAGCTACCTTAGCTAAGCCAACAATTACAGAAAAGCAAGATGATAGAGTGGAAAGAGATTCAGAGAACCTGAACATTAACTGGATATCTTATCATAACTTGGTATGGGCAAATTATTTCTTTTTTTTTTTTTTTTTGGCTCAGGAAATTGGGGTTAAGTGACTTGCCCAGGGTCACACAGCCAGGAACTACTAAGTGTCTGAGAGCAGATTTGAACTTAGGTCCTGCTGAATTCAGGGCTGGTGCTCTATCCACTCACTGTGCCACCTAGCTGCCCCTGATTTCTTTTTTTTAAGGTTTCAATTTCCTTATCCATAAAAGGAGAAAATTGAATTAGATTAGATTATCTCTAAATTCCTCCCAGCTCAAACTCCTATGATCTACTTAGCTTTTAGATAGAATCATTTGCATGAAAAGTCCCCCCATAATGCGTAGAGATGGGTCCTGAACCTAGGATTTCACTGGTGAAGAAAACTTTTTAGTAAACTAACTCCTTCCATAAATTACAGTTAAGAGAGCTACCTAAAGAAGTAATTTCAAACTCAAATAGGACCTGAGCTATTGAACTATATATAAAGATCCCTGCAGAGTATTTAGTGATTTAGAAAACCATATAATAATATTTTCTAGATTCTATTGTACTTTTATTAATTTTGTTAAGTATTTTCCAATTATATTTTAATTTGGTTCTGAAAGTTGTATTGATCCATATACATGCTCCAGATACTTATTTGACACCTCCAGTCTAGAGTGCCCATAGATTAAGGGACTTGCCCAGATTTATAGAGCCAGACTATGTCATGGATAGGATTTGAACCTAGGGTCCAAGGCTGCCTATATCTGTTATGTTACAACTACCTATATAAAACATTATATAAATGTATTATAAATATCAAAGACTAAATTGAAGCATAACATACACATTTACTAATTATTCTTCCCCTGCAGCAAATATTAACCCATATTCACTTTCTAAATAAAACACAGATATGGCAGAACTTAAAAATATGGTTACTGCTTCAAATGACCAAAAACAGAAACAGAAAATCATAAATTCGTTTGGTAAGGTAGTTTCATATATCAGACAAGGCAAATCTTGCAGAATCATATCTGATCAAAAGATGCAGTGAATCTATTCTGCTGTGGTTTCACTAAGATGGATATCTGAAAGCTCGGCATTTGTGGGTCCCTATTGATCACAGTCAAGTACATGGTACAGAAAACAAAGCTCATAACTTGGGAGTCAAGAAGTCATGAGTTGAAATCAGTGTAAGCTTATAAACACCACCAACTTTTTTGGGCTGATGTCAGTCATTCAGTTAATAAGGACTTACTAAACACTTAACTATGTTCCAGGTAGTAGGTTAAGCTGTAGGGATAGGAAAAGAGGTAACTATCAAATGAGATAATATGCAAAAAGTGCTTTGCAAATCCTAAAATGCTTTATAATGCTATCTATCATTACATTATCACAGACTAGTGTAAGCAGATCACAGCAAATCCAATCAATGTTTCCACTGGATTCACTATATGTAAGGTTTCTAAACCCATAATAGAAATACACTGATTTCTTTTAGGACAAGTATCTTATTTCTTCAGAAAATCTTCTTATCCTTAATTAAGGTCAGATGTACTTTAACAATAAAATATTGTCATTACAGTAACATAGCCATCTTCACCTTATTTTAGAAAAGATCCCTAGCTTCAGCCCCTTACTCCAATGCCATAGATTAACATTTCCAAACATTCGCTGTACTCACTTCTCTTGACCTAGGGGTACCCTTACCAGTTACTTTCTTAGATATGAGGTCAACTAACTACATAAAAATATGTATGCAAAAGCATTACCAAAGTAAAACTGAGGTCACACAGAGACTAGAAAGTCATAGAGATAGAGACAGTATGAAACTACCATTTGGCTGATATATAAATGAGAGGATTTAGATGGCTCAAAGACACAAAATTTTGGATTCTTATGTTCACCATCAACTTATTTTCTTTAGGATCAGTAATATATATTTGGCCAGTCTTCAGTAATAATCACCTATTAGTCATCATCACCAGGAAAGGAACACAAAAGTATCTCTCATTCTCCCTCACCCACTGATACACCCTGTTCTTTGCTAATGCTAATCCTCCTCTTATTCAATCGATTCTTCTGGCTACTTCCATTACGCTGTGCTTTAACCAATACTCCTACCAAGATTTTTTGTTCTCCATCAGAGTTAAATCTCTTAGAATTGATCTCAGAATTATGAAAAATGGAACCTAGTAATAAACTTTCATAAATAAATAGGATTCTAGCTAATGCAACCAAATCTGACTCACCTTGCTTCCCCTACATTTACCCCATTACCAGTGATAAGACTAATTTTTACCTCACCATGATCTCTCAATTTTTCTCTATACTTCATTAGTAGTCATCTCTCTATCTTGCTTATGTATCTACATCTCAGTCCATTGGCTTACAAAAATGAACGTCATTTGCTGAATTCTGAACAAGTGGTTCTGACTCACTAAGCCAGATAGAGAAAATACTGAACTTTGTTAAACTTTATGTCCTCTATGAAATAGGGTCGACCATAACACTATGTTCAACACAAAGCAATTAAAACATAGTTAGAGACTCTTGGATGAAAAGATGAATATAGACATAAAATATCACAGTGACATCCTCATGATACATCCAATTAAATACATTGTCCATAAGTTTTCTTACAGGGAACATTAGAAACCAACATTTTAAAGAGTTGTACATTAGAATGCCTTATTAAAAATTTCCTTGTTTTATTCATTTTATACTAGATTCACAATGACCCTTTAAAAATTAAAATTTTGCATTTTGATTGCTTTTTAAAAATTATTTAGGAAAAGATTACAGAGAAGATATTGTTTGACATTGAATTTCTGTTAACCATGTCTTCCAATGAAGCATAGTTGTACACATTGTTTTAGAGCTAACATAATGAGAAATATTTTCAAAGAGGGCTGTGTTTCAAGCCAGATGGTTTATCTGCCGAAACAATTCTCCCAGTAGAGAAGTAGGGGCTGCACAGTTGCAGTAGTGTTCAGAAGCCTAGTGCAGTAGATTCATTTGGCACCCACATTTAGGAGTCAAACAAAAGTGTGGTTTGTGTGAATTTCAGACTCAGACGTTCATAAGTGAAAAAGAGTTTTCTGTCATTGTACATTATGCTTTATTGTAAAGGGAGTAACATGTTTATATCACAGACCCAATGTGCAAATATCATACCCTTTTCCAAATATATCTATTAATAAATTCCCTAAAACCATGTAAAGAAGTTGGTTCAGAAACGTGTAAATTCTTACTAGAAAAATGAATTTACTAATATTCATGCTGTCATATAAATTTCAAATCTATCCTCTGGATTTAAAAGAAATAAATGAACATGTATCCATGAGTTCAGAGTCCATTGCTGAAACTAAAAGGTCTTCACAGAAGAATGAAATGTGCAAGTTAAAGTTTAAAGCAATAGCCTTTTTGTTCTAACATACTTAGAGAAAACTCCAAAAAGAAGGCTATATAGCTTAATTAGAGACACACAGAAAGTATGGGGCAAGGACAACATAGTATGGTTACTATAGCATCCCCTGATCCCTCTTCTCTTTTATATGAAAGTGGAGGTAAATACTTTCCGTCTAGAAGCATTCTTTCAACAGAGCTGAAATGGGTATTTTCAGACTAGAATAGTCTGACTATACATACTTTGGGATCTAAATCTCCAAAACAGGATTGTGGAAGAAACTGAGAAGGAATCCAATTAAGGATGTCAGGAGGAAGCCATAGACATAATACCTTCAGATTACAGCAATAAAAAGGAGTCCACAATAGCTTATGACATTTGGGGCCATTTTTAGTATAACCCAAGACAGCTCATCAACTTGGTCCCCATGGCACATTCCCATTGAACTTTTTAAGTCTTTTTTAATAGTGTTTGGAAGGATATTGCTCCACTCCTGAAGTCACAGGCACATTGGCTAGGAGAATGGAAGCTTCTAACTTGAAATGATTCAAGTAAAAAAGTTTACAGTTATATGGGAAGAACAGCAAAGAAGAGCTATGTGGGAAAGGAGATCCAGGGCAAAGCAGAACAGAGAAAGGAAAGGATACTCCAAGGATGAGGAGGAGATATGCCTATAGGATAGGTAGCTTGCTGGACATATACATAGGTCAACACATACAAGTTGGTCTTTGGCTCCTATTATGAGATGGGTTGTTTCTGCCTTCTTAAGTGCTTACCACTTGGTTTTTAGGAGTTACTTCAATAAATGGTTTAAGGCTTCACATTTGCTACCTCCCAAAAGATTTCATAAAGGCCCCTGTCTAGCCAGGTTTTCTAGACTGTCTGTTATTTGAATGCCCATTTCTTCAGAATGCTACTACTACTCACATTTTAAAAATAAATCTGTAGAAGTAGAGAATTCCAGAAGGAGTTACCATCCTCTGAAACTTCTCAAGCATCCAAAGGGATGGGAAAATCCCTGAGATTCCAGAGATTAAAAACACACACATGGGAGGTTCTAAATAAAGAAATTCCTGGGTATGTTGGGAAAGTTGGCACCAGTGTTACAGTTCTTAGTCTCATGGACTTCACTTTTGAGTGAGCAATTTTGTGTGTGTGTGTGTGTGTGTGTGTGTGTGTGTGTGTGTGTGTGTGTGTGTGTGAGAGAGAGAGAGAGAGAGAGAGAGAGAGAGAGAGAGAGAGAGAGAGAGAGAGAGAGTGAGAGAATGAGAATCAGGGAAACCAAGTGTCCCTTTTTTTTACTCATGGATTATCTGATTCTCTGTTGTTTCATTTATTCCCTCAAAGTTTCCCATACTTGGTATTTTTGCATTTAAACAGGCAACCTGAATTTCAGGTCATATTTGTAAAACTGCAACATGGAAAAATATGTCATTATATGAGGGGAAAAAAGGAACAGCTATATCTGCACCAAGTAGGCTATGGCTAATAATTTCTTACACATAGTGTATACAGATTGCTTATGTTTTGGTTGCTTTTTTAGAGTTCACATGGAAGAGAGGATAGATGGCTAGACTTGGAATCAGACAGACATAGTTTCAAATTCTGTCTCTAAGACTAGTTCCATGACCCTAGGCAAGTCACTTAATCTCTCTCAGCCCCTGTTTCCTCAGTGACATGCTGACAAGTTGGAGAAATTTAGAGTACTATGGGACCAGTATAAACTATTATAGACTTTGAATAATATATATAAGGAATGCCAAAATGTAAATGGAATAAAGGCATAAAAGAACTCTATAAGTTCCAGTGAGGTATTGCCAGCAAAGCCATTGAACTATGATAGGAAAGGCAAAATCTTTGTTCAAGAGAACATATGATAAAATATACTTCCTTCCCATCTACAGACTCACAGGTATACTGGAAAATGACTGCAATATTGAAACAAATGGGATTAATGAAACT